>NC_091215.1:25621063-25701063 GCF_040958095.1 Procambarus clarkii | reverse complement strand
CGAGCAATTAGAGTGGGAAAACAACATAGTTTTGAAATATGAAGTCACTATCTAGAAACCTTAATTTTGATACTTTTGATTTTGAAACTCTTCAAGAAAATAACCGCTTCCGCCCTGTCCACACTACGGGCTCACCATAGCCCGTGCTACTTGGAACTTTTTGTTCCAAGTAGCGAATCTTAAACAACAACAAGAACAACAACTGTCCACACGTACGCCAGCAGGGAGATGAGTGGCCCCATAGGATTCATCAAACCTATACGCATCCCATTACGAAACCTATACATCTTTTGTACATCATGGCAGCTTAAGTCTGTATTTCCTAAACAGTTTATGAGCTTGGAAACAGTCACAATACGAGGTTCTTGTTTTTATAACGCTCTGGATCTCACAAAATAAGGCACCGAGAATGAGGCAAGATGTACAGGTTTCGTAAGTGGACTGGTAAATGCTTGATGAACACTCATCAGGTGAATGTTATATATAGGTCGTTCAGCAGTGTTATTTATTGATCGCTCATCCAATATATATATATATATATATATATATATATATATATATATATATATATATATATATATATATATATATATATATATATATATATATAACCCTGAAGGCGTGGTTTGTGACTTGTGTAGCCTGGATACGAGGATGAGAGAGAGAGAGAGAGAGAGAGAGAGAGAGAGAGAGAGAGAGAGAGAGAGAGAGAGAGAGAGAGAGAGAGAGAGAGAGTAAGGTTGCAAGGACACTATCATACATATCTCAACACTGCAACCACAAACAAACAAGCAAAAAACACAGAACACACTTAAACAAAATCAACAAAAACCCTATACAAAACACGCACACACACACACACCCACCCCCACACACATTCTCCATAAAGAATCATTCAGAACTTTGTATACCACATATGTCAGGCCAATCCTGGAGTATGCAGCCCCAGCATGGAGTCCATATCTAGTCAAGGATAAGACTAAACTGGAAAAGGTTCAAAGGTTTGCCACCAGACTAGTACCCGAGCTGAGGGGTATGAGCTACGAGGAGAGACTACGGGAATTAAACCTCACTTCGCTGGAAGACAGAAGAGTTAGGGGGGACATGATCACCACATTCAAGATTCTGAAGGGGATTGATAGGGTAGATAAAGACAGTCTATTTAACACAAGGGGAACACGCACAAGGGGACACAGGTGGAAACTGAGTGCCCAAATGAGCCACAGAGATATTAGAAAGAACTTTTTTAGTATCAGAGTGGTTGACAAATGGAATGCATTAGGGGGTGATGTGGTGGAGGCTGACTCCATACACAGTTTCAAGTGTAGATATGATAGAGCCCGATAGGCTCAGGAATCTGTACACCTGTTGATTGACGGTTGAGAGGCGGGACCAAAGAGCCAGAGCTCAACCCCCGCAAACACAACTAGGTGAGTAACTAGGTGAGTACACAAATAGAGTGGTAGACGGTTGGAACAAGTTAAGTGAGAAAGTGGTGGAGGCCAAGACCGTCAGTAGTTTCAAAGCGTTATATGACAAAGAGTGCTGGGAAGACGGGACACCACGAGCGTAGCTCTCATCCTGTAACTACACTTAGGTAATTACACACACACACACACACACACACACACACACACACACACACACACACACACACACACACACACACACACCCCTTCCACCAGGATAAAAAAATAAAAGGGCAACCGGGCCAAATCTCCAACTCACATCTGCACGCGATTGTCATAGGTGTCGTCAACGCCGACGCCCTCGAGGATGTCCTTGATGTGAGGCATAGAGAAGCACACAGCTAACGGGCTCCGAGGGTAGTAGGTCAGGAAGGCCAGGCACATCTCCTCCTCTGTGCCAAACCCACCCTGGAGGAGGAGGGGGGGGGGGGAGTGAGAGAAAAGATATCTTGAGATGACACTGTATGATGATGATCCTGTAGGCAGATGACACTGTATGATGATCTGCAGGCACATGACACTCACACAACAACAGTCTTAAAATAAACTACAGAAGGCCTATACAGACACATATATATATATATACGAAACAGCTCCTAAATTCATTTAGATAATATATATACGTCTAACCTACGCCGGAAACAATCCAGCGAGCCCACGCCCTGGTAATAATATTGTATTATTAAATATTCAGTAATATTTTCCCCCTGGTAATTTGTTGCATAAATCAACTAGCGTGTTTTCAAGGGTCTATAGCCTGGCCAGACTCAGACCAGCCCTCCACACGCTCTCCGTGACGCGCAAAATGTTCCTTTCACCCTGATGCCCTCTGTTACCTAGCAGTAAATAGGTACCTGGGAGTTAGACAGCTGCTACGGGCTGCCTCCTATGGGGTGGAGGCCTCGTTGAGGACCGGGCTGCGGGGACACTAAAGCTCCGAAATCATCTCAAGATAACCGCAAGATAACGCTACTCACGAAGGTGGTGAAGTCGCGGGTGGTGGAGTCGTACTCACACTCGAGGATGAGTATGTCCCCTGGGAGAATACTGACGTTGTTCACAGACCGCGAGTGTTGGTAGTTGAAGTCGTAGTTCAGGTCTGTGGGGAGGTAGGGGAAATCAATAGGGCTTAGGCTTCGTTAATGAGAGAGAGAGAGAGAGAGAGAGAGAGAGAGAGAGAGAGAGAGAGAGAGAGAGAGAGAGAGAGAGAGAGAGAGAGAGAGAGAGAGAGAGAGAGAGAGAGAGAGAGAGAGAGAGGAGGGGAAGGGGTGACCTTTCTCTCACCTCTCACGAGTGGTTGCAGCTCCTGGTTCTGCCTAACCTGACGGATCTTCATCTTGGACCCCAGCATGTGTGAGTGAAGCAACACCTCGAACACCTTCACTCCACCTTCAGGCAGCCCCTGGCACCAGGACAGAAAGGTTCAGGCTTAGAACATCTGTCCCCCCTGGAAGCTGCTCACACAGAGGTACATGTGGCTGGTACATGCACCGTTACAAAAGAATATGTCGAGGTACAGGTGTAGATACAAGTGTTGGAACATGTGCATGAATGGTGTACCTGTTGGGTACAGTCGGGGTGACAGATGCCCACAGTGAGCCAGTGTGTTCCAGGAGGCACGACCAGCAAGGGGCTGATGGAGTGGCCAATGGTCAACACCCCGGCGTCGTACTCTCTCGGCGTCTCCGTATACAAGACGCGTAGACCCGAGGCGTCCACGATATCTGTACGGGAGTGGTAAGAGCTTCGGTTATGTCAGAATAGGCTAGGCTACGTTAGGTTAGGCTAGGCTTGGTTAGGTTAAGTCAAGTTAGGTTAGGTTAGGTTAGGATAGGTTAGGCTAGGCTTGGTTAGGTTAAGTCAGGTTAGGTTACGTCAGATCAGGCTAGTTGAACAAACCATACACGAAGTGTTCAATTAGACTGTAATCAACGAGAAAGGCTAAGAGCACCAATCAAAGCATTGCATTGCACTTGCAAGTGACCTGCAACATTGAGGTGAAGCAATGGAGTGAATAATTGTATTGCAGAGTGCTGTATTGTTGCATAATTATGAACTAGATATCCTCCTCAGGATAGCCTGAACAATCCTGAACAAGCTATGACCTCAGGAACTGTTGTAATGGGTATAGTTTGGGCCTGACCTGGTGCAGGGATTAATCTGATATAATCACAAGATACCAAATTTGAAGGGGTAAGGACGTAATGGTTTTAAGATCAACTACTGGGAAGTAGACACCATCCCCTCCTCACCTTGCTTGAGGTCAGGATTGTCATAATGAATTTCCTTCAAGAAATAGGTGGCTCCTCCGTTCTCCTCCCCCAGGGGAAGACCCACGTTTTCCGGATATAAATCGCCTGTACACGAAAATAAAAAGACATTTGAAGTTAAGGATTTATTATACACAGTCACTCGGGTCTGTCTGTATAACATACTGCAGTGTATGGCATGACATGACTCAGTGTATGGCATCTATCTTGAGGTTATCTTGAGATGATTTCGGGGCGTTTTAGTGTCCCCGCAGCCCCGGTCCTCGACCAGGCCTCCACCCCCAGGAAGCAGCCCGTGACAGCTGACTAACACCCAGGTACCTATTTTACTGCTAGGTAACGGGGGGCATAGGGTGAAAGAAACTCTGCCCATTGTTTCTCGCCGGCGCCTGGGATCGAACCCAGGACCACAGGATCACAAGTCCAGCGTGCTGTCCGCTCGGCCGACCGGCGACCGGCATGACATGACTCAAGTATACAGATGGATTAAAGGGCATAACAAAGCGGGATGTTAATAAGATGTAATAAATATATCGACACAAAATACAATACGATACAGTGGATATAAATTGGCTAAGTGTACATTCAGGAAGGTCCTGGGTAAATAATGGTTTGGAAATTGGGTTTGATTGTCGGGTAGTTTATTGTGCACCCCATACGCATCCTGTGAGCGGTAGCGCAAAAAATAATTACAGAGGGCACAAAAGGTCTTTATCAGACCTCAACGGAGATTTATTACACTGAAAATAGGGTGGTTGAACTAAAGAATAAATTACTGCGTAACATAATTGCCGTGGGTTCACTTGATTGTTTCAAGCGTAGGCTAGACGAATAAAAAAAATATATAGGCAAGATTTGGGTTAGGAGGTGCCTCGAATGGACTAATAAGCCTTCTATTTTATTATTATTATGTTCTTAAACCTGAAAACTTAAGGAAAGATGTACAGGTTTCGTAAATGCTTGTTGAATCTTGACTTAGAGCTCCAGCCGTATAACAACTCGTCCTCTTGGGTACTTAAACGCATCAACCCAAGCTACCCACCAAACCCTACCTACCACCGCAAAGAAAAAGCGAATGTGTTCGCTTTTACTCTCCATAGTAGATTGATTGATGACTGATAAGATTAAGCCACCCAAGAGGTGGCACGGGCATGAATAGCCCGTAATCTTCATAGTACCCCGTATTGCGCCCGTTAAGGACCATACCGGACCAAATACGAGGCACTGGTGGCACTCACCTTCCCCACCGATGCCCCAAGTGAAGACCGGAGTGCCACAGTAGGTCCAGGACACTGGCATGTTGGGGCCGTAGCACTGCAGGCCCGGCACGCCCACCCACTTCTCGAAGTGCCTGGCACTCTCAGGCACGTGGCACTCGTACACCAGGATGTGATGCACGTGCTGCACGTTCTTCTCCTCGATCAGTGGTATGACCTGAAAAAATGTATTTCCGTACCCCTTATCTCCCGTGAACCTTGTGAGGCTAGACATTGATCATTGAGGCGAGACATTGATCACTGAGGCGAGACATTGATCATTGAGGCGAGACATTGATCATTGAGGCGAGACATTGATCACTGAGGCATATATATTCATTGATCACTGTGGCAAGGCATTGATCACTGTGGCAAGACATTGATCACTGAGGCAAGGCATTGATCACTGAGGCAAGACATTGATCACTGAGGCGAGACATTGATCACTGAGGCAAGGCATTGATCACTGTGGCAAGACAGTGACCACTGAGGCGAGACAGTGACCACTGAGGCAAGACAGTGACCAATGAGACAACACATTGACCACTGATGCTAACCATTGACCACTGATGCTAACCATTGACCACTGATGCTAACCATTGACCACTGATGCTAACCATTGACCACTGATGCTAACCATTGACCACTGATGCTAACCATTGACCACTGATGCTAACCATTGACCACTGATGCTAACCATTGACCACAAATTGATTTAAGAATCTTTCGAATGTATATAAATAATTCAAGGGTCGTAATGCTAGATAATTATCGATTAATTAATGAATTAAAAACATCATAATATGTTAAGCCTGCAGTCAAAAACAAAATTGCAGCCTACAATTATAAAAGAAGACAAAATTCATTCATTCATGTCTGTATGAAACATTTTTACTAAGAGCTGATATCTTGTTTAACCATTTTTACTAAGGGCTGATATTTTGTTTAACCATTTTTACTAAGAGCTGATATCTTGTTTAACCATTTTTACTAAGAGCTGATATCTTGTTTAACCATTTTTACTAAGGGCTGATATTTTGTTTAACCATTTTTACTAAGAGCTGATATCTTGTTTAACCATTTTTACTAAGAGCTGATATCTTGTTTAACCATTTTTACTAAGAGCTGATATCTTGTTTAACCATTTTTACTAAGAGCTGATATCTTGTTTAACCATTTTTACTAAGAGCTGATATTTTGTTTAACCATTTTTACTAAGAGCTGATATCTTGTTTAACCATTTTTACTAAGAGCTGATATCTTGTTTAACCATTTTTACTAAGAGCTGATATCTTGTTTAACCATTTTTACTAAGAGCTGATATCTTGTTTAACCATTTTTACTAAGGGCTGATATCTTGTTTAACCATTTTTACTAAGGGCTGATATCTTGTTTAACCATTTTTACTAAGAGCTGATATCTTGTTTAACCATTGTTACTAAGAGCTGATATCTTGTTTAACCATTTTTACTAAGAGCTGATATTTTGTTTAACCATTTTTACTAAGGGCTGATATCTTGTTTAACCATTTTTACTAAGGGCTGATATCTTGTTTAACCATTTTTACTAAGGGCTGATATCTTGTTTAACCATTTTTACTAAGGGCTGATATCTTGTTTAACCATTTTTACTAAGAGCTGATATCTTGTTTAACCATTTTTACTAAGAGCTGATATCTTGTTTAACCAATTTACTCTCATTCATCTCCAACATATTTGAAGCCATTGAGAAAGATGGCGTCATTATATTACAACAGTTGAATTGAAATTGAAATTGAAATATGTTTATTGAGGTAAAATACACAAAAAGGGATGAGGTAGCTCAAGCTATTCTCACCCCGGTCAGTGCAACGTGTTCATATATATATATATATATAGACACACATCACAAACAATAAACATTTTGCCGAACATTCTGAGAGATAAACATATACATTTCCTACTTTACACAAGTAGTATGGTATCAGACGTACACACAAATACTTTTATGACTTAGGTATACTGTATAGACAATTTGCAAGAGACATGCAGATAATTCAACAAAAGGTTACAGTGCAGGCGATGAGTCACAATAACGTGGCTGAAGTATGTTGACCAGACCGCACACTAGAAGGTGAAAAGACGACGACGTTTCGGTCCGTCCTGGACCATTCTCAAGTCGATTGAGAACGGTCCAGGACGGACCGGGGGGGGGGGGGGTAGAAATAGCCTAAGCTACTCTATCCCTTTGAGATGTATTTCTTTCTTCACCTTCTAGTGTGTGGTATGGTCAACAAAAGATTACAGTCTTGGTGCAAAATTCTTATATCCATACTCACCCCAATGGCTTGGGCTTTGGAGGCGAGGGGCGGGATCTTGACCACGCTGCACCAGTACAGGGTCGGCAGGTCGTTGGGCAGACTAACCTGAGGTGCGTGGAACAAGTCTTAAGACGAAACGAAAAAAAAATATATATCTTTACTGAGTCCTGAACATGCTTAACAATTTACACTTATTCTCTTTCAAAATATTTGAAGCAATCGACAGTGTAAAGAGGACGGTATTATAATAATTTATATATATCTGTTGATTTTTGAGTTAATTCACACATGGCAGGTACAAAGAGAAGGCACTACGGGCTCACCATAGCCCGTGCTACTTGGAACTTTTAGTTCCCAGTAGCTGAATCTTAAACAGGTACAAAGAATAAAATGATATATTTTATTTTCCAAAGCCTTTGCATGCCATGAATCGAGAGCCAGAAGATATCATGAGAATCTCGCCAACACATCAATAAAAAGACTTCAAAAAATTCATCGAAAATTTTCAAGCAGAATGAAATAAAATTGTCCAACTTTTGACGACATCCTAAAGCTTAAGAGGGAATTATCAGGTGAAAGCGCCAAACCATCGCGACTGTATAACACTGGGAAGGGGGGTCAGGATAAGGATTTGGGATGGGACGGGGGGAAAGGAATGGTGGCCAACCACTTGGACGGTCGGGGATTGAACGCCCTGACCTGCATGAAGCGAGACCATCGCTCTACCGTCCAGCCCAAGCTTAAGAGTTGTTGTTGTTATAGATTCAGCTACTCGGAACAAGTTCCAAGTAGCACGGGCTATGGTGAGCCCGTAACTTACCTGGCACAGGAGCGGGGCAAGTAGCACGGGCTATGGTGAGCCCGAAGTTTAAGAGGAAGAAGCTTGGCACATATACACACGTTGGGAGAGAGGAGGTCCCAGGCCTTCACGTCCCCCCCAGGGGTCGGGAAGACGAGCTCGGGAGACTGTAAGAGGACGCTCTTCGTCCCTCGTTCGCTGTGTTTCTTCATCGTCATCTCGTCCTTCGGGTCCTCGGAGGAGAAGGCCCAGATCAGCTTCACCGTCTCGTCCTGAGGGCAGGGCAAGGAGGAGGAGGAGGGTAGTAGTAGGACCCAAAACTCTACTTTAACTATTCTAGGCCTAGCCTAATCCTACTGTAAAATAGTTTTAAGTCAGGTCTATGTAATTTCTAGCTTAGCCCTATATTGGGTTAAGTTGGAATATATTTTAGTCCTCCCCCCCCTCATTTAAAATGTTACATTTCAGATTCACCGTTTTTTTTATTTGTTAAGTCGGGTTTCGTACTCAATTTGTAAGTTATAACACACACGTCTTACTTTTTTGTAATATAGCTATAAAAAGTGATAAAAAAAGTCAAACTCAACAGGGTCTTCTTCCCCCCGCTGTTTAATGCATGAGTCCCCCCCCCCCCTGCCCTGCCTGTGGGTCCACTAGATGGTAAACACGGACAGGGACTCGCCAGCCCGTCCTCCTATGGTTCCCCACCGTCAAGAAACTATCGTACTAAAGTGCCCTTATCCTAACCTACCAGAGGACCCAAACCGTATAATGAACTAGGGTGATCGTGTGATGATGACGAGGACGACTCACGGCCAGCTGGAGGTCTGAGAGAGTGTCGCAGGTGGTCCAGGGGCGGGAGAACCTCACCACTGTGTGGGTGTCGTTCTGGTACCCTCCCAGCAGCGTCACGTCCTGGGACTCGTCGATGACCGGTACCGCGTACCCCGTGGCGTGCCGGTCCTGGCGACAAGTATGCCGGAGTTAATATAGAAGATTCACAGTGTACATACACCGTTTTCCCGGCAGTAGTGTGGGGCTACACCCACAGGCAAAGGGCGTGCCTCTCTGACTACACTTACATGCAGGAAGACCTTTCCGGAGTCGTCCACCCAGCCCAGCACGATGTCGGCGCCCTTCATCCCGCCGTTGGAGGAGAACCCGAGGCCCACGTACCCCTTCGTCGCCACCTGCAGCAGAAAGATGAGCCTTACAGGCCATTGATCATAACACGCGCACACAATATTTTCACCATCAGGTAGAATCACAATAATTCAATTTTAGCACCAGGAGCTCTTTATACAGACTTCAGTTTAAGTTCATGGAAAGAGAGCCGAAACGCTCACACCTCGCCCCCTTAGACACGCCCCACTCTAAGACACACTCGAAGTAGTCCGGCTTAGGGTGAGACACACTCGAAGTAGTGCGTCTTAGGGTAAGTCACACTTGAAGTAGTGCGTCTTAGGGTAAGACACACTCGAAGTAGTGCATCTTAGGGTAAGACACACTCGAAGTACTGCGTCTTAGGGTAAGACACACTCGAAGTAGTGCACCTTAGGGTAAGACACACACTCGAAGTAGTGCATCTTAGGGTGAGACACACTCGAAGTAGCGCGTCTTAGGGTAAGACACACACTCGAAGTAGTACATCTTCGGGTCAAAGAGACACTCGAAGAAATTTCTCCAAACTGACCTGAACTTCGAAGATGATATCCTTCTCTCTGGGCGCCCACATGACCACGTACCTGCCCTTCTGATCAAGGACAGACCTACGCGTATATTGGAAAGGGACGAGGCTGCCTGCGGCCTCTGCGTCCATACTCAAGCCTTTCACCATCACCACCACCATCACCATCACCATCACACAAGACGCCGAGCCCATACTCTGGAGTTAAAGAACGGTATTCCATAACATCTTGATAAAATCCCCATGCAAGATCTTTTTTTTTTTTTTAAATGCTAAAAAAAAAAAAAATGAAAATCCATTTGTAAATACGACTAGACATTGTTTACGTTACAGAGTGCCATAGAGGTTATTTGTAAACACATTATATATGTTTTACACGTTTAAAATAAAGGGTGGAGTTCGCGATAAGAAGATTTACACGCAAACTAATATAGTTGGACAAAGGAATTAAACTCACCAGATGCATTTTCAATATGAATATAAATATATAAGATATACCAAGAAGTTTGTACAAGAAGAGATGGTGCACAGTGCTCACCCCCAGGTATAAGAATGCTCAGGCCGGCAGCACAGTCCTCACCCTACGTAAGACTGCTCAAGACTGAGGCGGGCAGACCTCAAAGACTGGTCCTCCGACATACAACGCTAACCCACCAATTACTCATTATTACAGACTTTCTATAT
This sequence comes from Procambarus clarkii, assembly GCF_040958095.1. Classification (NCBI taxonomy): domain Eukaryota; kingdom Metazoa; phylum Arthropoda; class Malacostraca; order Decapoda; family Cambaridae; genus Procambarus; species Procambarus clarkii. The sequence goes on along the minus strand of NC_091215.1, from coordinate 25,690,599 downwards.
ACGTCATGTCCTCCTACTCCCATTTTGGACAAGAATTGTAATTCTTCGCAGCTAACATACACACTCGTATATACATTGATTCATACATTTTTATATATAATTAGACTTAAAACACTCTAAATTGTTTTAAGTGTTTATTTTTTTGTTTTTTTAAAAGAATATGGACAGTCTTAGGGAAAGCCAAGCCCCTCACTTGCTCCAGGATATACAGGAGTTGAACATCGAGAAGCCCCAAAGCCTAACATAAACCAGAATCAGTTACGCTGAACAACAGAACATTGAGGAACAATAGACCATTGACGAACCAGAGAACATTTGCGCTCTGCAAGGTCATGGCGGCTTCTGTCGCTGATACAGCAAACAAAAGCAACACAACAAAGGATAATTCCAGGTAATGGAGAGGTTGTTTGAGCGACTCTCAAGGCCATATGTTACAGGACGTCATTCACGGTGTCTCTATAGTGATGTCAGTGGCGGTCTGGTGAATCTACTGATGTCAAGTCATGACCTGGATCTAGGGACATCAATCAGTTAGGCAAGTACTGTAGTACTTGCGTTATGAACCTGTAGTACAGCTTATCTAGATCTTTGCCGAGTTATTTTGTGTTGTATTTGTGATTAGACAGTTTATGAGCTCCGAAGCACAAGTAGAATGTTTATAACAACGATAACATTTGATTGGGAAGCTTCGATACTCGATAATTGTTTAATATATGTAAGCAAAGCCGCCAAAGATTGAGAGATGTACAGATTTATAATTACCTGCGTAAGGGCTTGTTGAATCCTGACTATATATATATATATATATATATATATATATATATATATATATATATATATATATATATATATATATATATATATATATATATATATATACATATATATATATACATATATATATATATATATATATGCCTCGTTTTCCTCGGCTTCCGCTACCTTCAACACATTCCATTAATTTAAAAAAAACTTTGCTATGCATTGATCTATTCATCTATGAATGTTGCAGATTTGCTCTTTTTTTGTCTCTACATGAATAATAAGCAAATAACAGCTGAGCAGCGGAGTTGCAGAATTTTTGGTGAGTAATGGACATGGCCTAGACCACTACCCAAGAGAATGTGGACATCTAAGAGACATTACCATAAGAATATGTGTAGCATAGTAAACCCCACACATTGTTTGAGTTAGGAAAATACTATCTGTCATATATAAATGCTGTTCTCAAAAGATTCCCCCATTTTGCACCCGCAAGATAACGTAAGTTTTTAAGGGTTGATAAATGTTAAATCTTCTTGTTTAAGGAGCTGTTTACATGAAACAGTCATAAGCAAGTCCCAGCTGTGTCTGGGTACAAGTGACAGGATGAACAACCCAGCGGGTTTTCTTCCTATCGGGGAGTGTTGTATATACCGCACGTGTAAATACTTTCCAGTCTCTGAACTAGTAATAGGTAACTATGGGGGGTTCTGGACCCTATAGGATGAATATAATGACAACAGCATTCATCACACAGCCTAGCATACATAATATGCATCAGGCAGCCTAGCGTACATAATATGCATCAGGCAGCCTAGCATTTGCGAATGGTAGCCATGCATACAAGGACATATATATATATAGCCCTGCCCCGGCTTCAGTTATAAATTTATTAGACAGTGATTAAATGAATAAGAGACAGTTATTCATTCATCTGATGACAGCCATAGTGAATGTCTGAGGCCATGAATACAGACGCCGTGTACCAGATCATAGGACATAAATTGTTTCACGCTGAGACAATCAACAGGAGAGGAGTTGCTCTGTCTACGTGCAGCTGATTAATTAAATGCTCTTTCAACATTGACTTGAACATTTTTATATAGATACAAAACGAAGCAAAGGAGCTTTAATATTTGGGAGTGGTCCCAAGACTTGAGAAATTTGTGAGAAAATGAAGAGGATATATTTTGTGGAGAAATAATCTAAGTTAATGTATTTATTGTAGATTTAAGTCTCTGTATGATTAACTACATAAACACCTCATCCCTTTGTGTGTATTTATATCTTAATATTTCAATTTCAAATGACATTTGTGAATAAAGTAAACTACAGTAGGCCTATTAGCCTACTCCTGCGAGGCACGAACGCAATATATATACAGGTATATATATATATATATATATATATATATATATATATATATATATATATATATGATCTCATTCACACGTTGGTATTCCATTTTACCATATTGTAGTAAATTCCATTTTTGAGTGTGGGTTATAAAAACGTCAGAATCCAAGGTGTAGTATCCTGACCACTAAAGCAATAAGACATGCTTTGTGAGTCAGGCTGCTTCACACAGCAGGTGCTGTGAGTCAAGCTGCCTCACACACCAGGTGTTGTGAGTCAAGCTGCCTCACACACCAGGTGCTGTGAGTCAAGCTGCCTCACACACCAGGTGCTGTGAGTCAAGCTGCCTCACACACCAGGTGCTGTGAGTCAAGCTGCCTCACACACCAGGTGCTGTGAGTCAAGCTGCCTCACACACCAGGTGCTGTGAGTCAAGCTGCCTCACACACCAGGTGTTGTGAGTCAAGCTGCCTCACACACCAGGTGCTGTGAGTCAAGCAAGCTGTATCACACAACAGGTGCTGTGAGTCAAGCTACCTCACACAACAGGTGCTGTGAGTCAAGCTGCCTCACACACCAGGTGTGGTGAGTCAAGCAAGCTGCTTCACACACCAGGTGTTGTGAGTCAAGCTACCTCACACGAGTCACTCCAGCGCTTCCTCATGCGAGCCACAAAACATGATAAATCGTCTTTTAACTGAACTACCTGTCTGTGCTCATGATATATTCACAGCTGCTCAATGCATTTTGTTAAGATTTTCTTTACATATTAAACCGAGCGGCTGGCATGCGTCGTGGGGGCAGGGCAAGCGGACTGGCTCAACCGTACTAGGGGAGGACTCTTATTACTCTATAAACCTCACAAGGCGTTGTACATTATTCAGTCTTTAACATCAACTTTTTATGAGAAAATAACTCCTCGAGTATCAACATTGATATTAATATGTGGCAAAACTGACTCGGTTAGCACGAACTTGTATTTTTTTCTTCTTAAGTCACACGGCAATTGTGTGATTTCACAGGTCACGACAAGTTATCGTTGAGAACATTTTTGCCTCTACTGAAGACCTACACGTGCTAGAGCCTCTACTGAGGGCTCTACACCTCCTGGAGCCTCTACTATAAGGCTCTACACCTTCTGGAGCCTCTACTGAAGACTCTACACCTACTGGAGCCTCTACTGAAGACTCTACACTTCCTGGAGCCTCTACTGAAGACTCTACACCTTCTGGAGCCTCTACTGAAGACTCTACACCTCCTGGAGCCTCTACTGAAGACTCTACACCTCCTGGAGCCTCAACTGAAGACCTACATTTCCTGGAGCCGACTGGTGAGGACGCGCGCCGATGGGTAAGAATGCGCGCCGACGGGTGGGGGCGCGCCCCGACGGGTGGAATGTAAGTATAATAATATATTTATTATAACTATATACGATATGATCAAGATTTAGACTTAGATTTTAAAACTTAATTTTTAAGTGATTTATACAAATCAATACATGCAGTTGTGGCTGGATTGAACAGGTAAACGGCCATAGACAAAAAATTATACCTCACCGTGGGTCGATGTTCCTTTCAAAAACAAGAAACGCTCGAGGTGGCGTCATACGCTCGCTGCACTAACTCGCGGACACACGTGATTCCTTCCTCAGCTACCGCGGTACCTCGCGCTCGCTCTATACACCAACTGCCCCGGTAATGACAGGTAAATGTGGCTCCAGGTGAGGCTTCAGGTCATTCCCACAACCCGTCCTCGACTCAAGTCCGTTACATCCAGCGGTCGACCCCACAGACGCATTCATAAAGTTGTACATACTGTTCATTCCAAACTGGAATTTCCTCATATATAAATTAATATTATAATATATTAGCATATTGTGCATTTATAGGCATAGGTTAGGTGTTTAGGTTCTGTTGGCGATTATTTGTATTTGTAGTACGTGGGTGAGGCCTTTATAGCGGTGTGATTCGAACAAAATTCGTCAGTGAAGCACTTGTTCCTGAACTGTTCGAACGTTCCTGAACGTTTCGAACAAGGGGCCTCGTAGCCTGGTGGATAGCGCGCAGGACTCGTAATTCTGTGGCGCGGGTTCGATTCCCGCACGAGGCAGAAACAAATGGGCAAAGTTTCTTTCACCCTAAATGCCCCTGTTACCTAGCAGTAAATAGGTACCTGGGTGTTAGTCAGCTGTCACGGGCTGCTTCCTGGGGGTGGAGGCCTGGTCGAGGACCGGGCCGCGGGGACACTAAAGCCCCGAAATCATCTCAAGATAACCTCAAGAGTGCCTCGTAATTCGTAATTCACGTCATTAGTTGTGAGTCGTGTGTAGACCGTTTTCATTCATAAATAGGGGGTTTGGCGGATGCATGGAATCACTTTTGGGTCTTTGTTTGGAAGACAGGCTGCATTCCCAAGTAGGTTCTAATCTTTCAGGTTCAACATTTAGAAGCGACACTTCACCATTTCAGTCTTCCTATTTTATTGACATTTGTCGTTTCTGTCCTTTGGGTGTTTCTGCCAATTTTGATTCGTTTTGTTGAGTTTGAAGGCGGATCTCGCCGGAGAGCGAGAAAACAGATACCAAAGGTACTCCAGTACCTGAGACAACAGGTACCAAAGGTACGCCAGAACCTGAGACAAGTTACCAACGGTACTCCAGCTCACTGCCCCAATGATACCCCCCCCCCCAAGTCCCTGCTCATTCACACATCTCCGCCCACACCCCAACATTGCCTCCCAATTCAACTGAAACCAGCAAGAGTCCCACCCCAAGACTGGACACTACCCATCGAGAAGTCAGAACAACAATAAAGTCACCTGGTACACCAATTCTAATAGATTGAAAAAATGAAACTCAATTTTTGTTTAATTATATTTTTTTAAATATTTATATTTTTTTTTATATTTTTTTAAGTATATTTTTTTAGTTTTTTTCCTCTAAGTATGCCAATATTTCCATGCGTTTGTGTCCTTGTTTCCATAATGTTTAGATTTAATGCCTTGACCAGACCACACACTAAGAGGGTGAAGGGACGACGACGTTTCGGTCCGTCCGGGACCATTCTCAAGTCGATCGACTTGAAAATGGTACAGGACGAACCGAAACGTCGTCGTCCCTTCACCATCTAGTGTGTGGTCTGGTCAACATAATTTTAGCCACGTTATTGTGACTCCTCGCCTGCATATAATGCCTTGTATGTTACAGCTATGGTGGCGAGGGTTCGTGCGGGCCAGCAGCGGGCCGTGGTGGCGTGTGTGTTGGCGGCGGCGATGGCTGTCTTGTTGGTGGAGGGCGGCCAGATGGAATCCTTCGTCCTGGGCGAATCGGGCACGCGATGCCTCAACGTCAGCGCCTCCTTCCCTTGCCCTACCCTCACCTTCTGCGTCGGCGCCTGTCTGGCCAGTGAGTGTGACACGTACTTGATTGTTCTGACAGAGGTCCACGAGTTGACTTGGGCGTCTGTCTGTCTGTCTGTCTGTCCACCACGTCGAGAAGAACGAAATATCCCGCTAAAGGCATTTATATGATTGAAAACGATTGAAAACAAAGATCTACTGACTAATGGCGAACAATTGCTTGAAGACTCAAACGTCCTTCCAGGGTGTTTGAGACATACCTGATAAGCTGGGATACCTTAGCTGGGATATCCCAGCAAGCCTCCTGAGATGGACATTCCAGCATGCCTTCTGGGAGGAAGGGAGAGCCCAACAAACCCCTGGGGGAAGGGACAGCCCGACACACCCCCCTAGGAGGGATGGCAATCCCTGCAAGTAGGGAAAAGACGTCCCATCAAGCCCTCTCCTGGGATGGAGGAACATCCCAACATGCCACATGGGAGGAAGTGGTAACCTAGTCAGCGAAGACTACAATATTCCACACACACATGAGGTCAACATAATGTTTTTGCCTCATCATTTATATAATTTACAGCTTTCAATAATTGTTTATTACCAAACGTTGCTTGGCAGCAGTGACTAAGTGGTAACGACCCTTCCAGTACAACCCGACGAATTTAAATTAAAAGCAATCACTGTAACCAATTCAATGGTTTAACGACTTGTTGGGGGGTTCATATGATTATAAATAGGCAGGTTTTTTTATATATAACAAGTTGTAGATATTGTATGCATTGTCTTACTCACTTGGGCGGATTTTGAGAGTCTGTGTCATGTCCCCAGACCCGAGCTGTCTTGGTGTCAACTGGATGGGCACCTCCTGTCAGCTGCTCTCCTCTCTCAGGCAGGTCGTGGCCGATCCTACTTCCTCCATCTATGTCCCAGGTAAGACGCCATCTTTCTTGACTAACACAGTCATCCTCAGTGGCCCAGGTAAGACGCCATCTTTCTTGACTAATGCCCTGGGGCTAGATTCACGAAGCAGTTATGCAAGTACTTACGAACGTGAACATCTTTCCTCAATCTTTGACGGCTTTGTTTACAATTATTAAACAGTTAATGAGCTCCGAAGCACCAGGAGGCTGTTTATAACAATAACAACAGTTGATTGGGAAGTTTTCATGCTTGTAAACTGTTTAATAAATGTAACCAAAGCCGTTAAAGATTGAGGAAAGATGTACACGTTCGTAAGTACTTGCCGTAACTGCTTCGTGAATCTGGCCCCTGGCCGCCAAACACTTGCAGTTACGCTCTTGCAACTTTCCACTGTGATCTATGAATATATGGATAGTGTCATAGGGAGATCGGAATATTATATTTTATAGATATAGATATGGTAATTTTTTCATTAACGTTGACTGAATCAAAATAATTTTCCCTGATACTTCATCCAATCATAGTATAATGAAAGAGTTACCCAGGCAGAAGAGTTACTGAGTCATTGGCAACTTCAAAATTGAGCACAGGTAAATTTCAACAACTTCACAATTGAACAAGTTGACAACATTCTGAAGGGTTCTGTCTCAAGTGACAATAAACATCTAGATGTGTGTATTCTAACGCTAACATAGAGTCTCTCTGTGTTCCCCCCTGGTGGTGCTCAGATATAGAGCGGTCTTCGGTGGTCCTGCAGTACCCCTGCTCGACGTGCTATGGAACACAGCCTGCAGGTATCGACCACTGGCTCCTAGAGTGCCCCAGGCCCGGGGGCGTCGTGGTGGGTGTGGCCTCTGCCTCCACCTTGACGGAGCTGGACTACCTGGTGTGTACACACCCGCCCGGCCTCACTCTGGACTACACTGTGGGGTGTGTCCATCAGACCACCAGCTGCAACGACAAGGGCCTCAAGTGGGTAGGTGGCGAGAGGGTCTTGGGCCAGATTCACGAAAGCACTTACGCAAACACTTACGAACTTGTACATTTTTTCTCACTCTTTGCCGGTTTTGTTTTCAATTATTACACAGTTAATGAGCTCCGAAGCACCAGGAGGCTGTTTATAACAAGAACAACAGTTGAATGGGAATTTTTCATGCTTGTAAACTGTTGAATAAATGTAATCAAAGCCGTCTAAGATTGAGGAAAGATGTACACGTTCGTAAGTGTTTGCGTAAGTGCTTTCGTGAATCTTGCCCCTTGACCTTAAAGCATATTTTGTCGTTAGACAATGAAAGAAAGGCCTGTAAGGAAAAGTGGGTCATGATTATTTTAAGGAAGAGAGGTAAGGGAAGTAGGTCCAGGTATGATTTCGGGAAGGAAGCGAGGAGGCTGATCAGAGTTTAATTAATTTATCTACAGGATAATGTGGAAATGATTCAGAATTTGGATTAATGACGGAATTACACAGTGTAAAACAATTCTTATTCCTGGGATGGTAAGTGTTATTTTCCGATTACTTATGTTACTCATGTATAAAAAATGGCTATTATTACCCTCAACCTTTGCTTGAACCATTGCCTCAGACAGCTTAGGGAAGCTTGCCTCAGACACCAATTCAATGGTGTCTGAGGCACCACTGAATTGGTGCCTCAGACACCATTGAATTGGTGTCTGAGGCAAGGTGTCTGAGGCAATTGGTGTCTGAGGTGTCACGAGCCCCTCTAAGACCTTCCCGACCTTGAAGACGTCGGGAAGACGTCTTCAAGGTCCCTGAAGACTGCCTTCACCTTACCTCAAGCTGTGACACAATGTTCCATAAGTCCCCTCAGCCTTTAGGCACCTTGGAGATATAAGCTATCAGAAAATAACACTACCCAGGAACATAAGAAATTATTACACAGGTTTATAGAATGGAAAGTGGGTCAGGGGCCAGATTCACAAAAGCACTTACGATCCTGTACATCTTTTCTCAATCTTTGGCGGCTTTGTTTACAATTATTAAACAGTTAATGAGCTCCGAAGCACCAGGAGGCTGTTTATAACAATAACAACAGTTGATTGGGAAGTTTTCATGCTTGTAAACTGTTTAATAAATGTAACCAAAGCCGTCAAAGATTGAGGAAAGATGTACACGTTCGTAAGTGCTTGCGTAAGTGCTTTCGTGAATCTGGCCCCCAGGTTCTTACATAAGCTCTTAGTAAGAAGGCTTCCACAGTTCACTAATTTCCAGCATAACACACCTGACCTGTATATTGTCTTAGAAACGTAAAGACGTGACATCAGGCCCAAGATCCTTATGGGTGCTAGAGTCTAGACATTAAACTGGACACTAAATCTTATAATCAGTCCTTGAGTTTAGACATAAAACCTGACTAGCGTGAGTTCCAGAAAAAATCCATTACATCAGCAAATAAAAGACGATAGTTTTTTCAAGTATTTCCTACACACTGTATTGTAATACACAGTGTAAGGATACTGTGTATTACAACACACTGATACACCATACGACCTTGTGTCGTGGTGATAATGGTCCAGGGGCCAGATTCACGAAAGCACTTACGCAAACACTTACGAACGTGTACATCTTTCCTCAATCTTTGACGGCTTTGGTTACATTTATTAAACAGTTTACAAGCATGAAAACTTCCCATTCAACTGTTGTTATTGTTATAAACAGCCTCCTGGTGCTTCGGAGCTCATTAACTGTTTAATAATTGTAAACAAAGCCGCCAAAAATTGAGAAAAGATGTACAGGTTCGTAAGTGTTTGCGTAAGTGCTTTCGTGAATCTGGCCCCAGGACGGCGTAACCAGAACGACCGAACGACGACGTAACCAGAAACGTCGTAGTTCCTTTGTTTTCTGACATGTGTGGTTCGGTCATCATGCGGGCTTGTAATATTCGAGGCCCAAGTGTCACTCTCCGATGATCCAAATTAACACCATTATATTTAAGAGTCTCTCGCCGTGGCTTATATAGCTTACGGATAGTCTCGTCCTCCAAGACATTAACTGTGGAGGACGAGCCCCTCTCTAAGACCTTAACTGTGGAGGACGAGCCCCTCTCTAAGACCTTAACTGTGGAGGACGAGCCCCTCTCTAAGACCTTAACTGTGGAGGACGAGCCCCTCCAAGACCTTAACTGTGGAGGACGAGCTCCTCCAAGACCTTAATTGTGGAGGACTAGCCCTGCCAAGACCTTAATTGTGGAGAACGAGTCCCTCCAAGACCTCAGTGTGAGACCACTGTATCTCGAGTCTAATATATGACATGAGTTTCTAGTAGTTATAATTAATGTTATTATTATTAGTGTTGTTGTTGAAATTGTTGAAATTGTTGTTGTCTCATTAGCACAGGACTCTCCCTCATTTCTCATTCTCCCTCGCCAGTTCTTCTTGATGACAGCTGTGTGGTGCGACAATCAGATCTTCTTTCAGCCAACTAACTACCGCTACCAGACTATTGGGATAGTGTCGACGCAGAAGGTGAGTCTATTGCGATGCCCGGGTACCGTAGCCCTATACATGGGTTCCTTACTCCCCCTCCCCTCTCTGTGTGTCTATTGCGATGCCCGGGTACCGTAGCCCTATACATGGGTTCCTTACTCCCCCTCCCCTCTCTGTGTGTCTATTGCGATGCCCGGGTACCGTAGCCCTATACATGGGTTCCTTACACCCCCTCCCCTCTCTGTGTGTCTATTGCGATGCCCGGGTACCGTAGCCCTATACATGGGTTCCTTACTCCCCCTCCCCTCTCTGTGTGTCTATTGCGATGCCCGGGTACCGTAGCCCTATACATGGGTTCCTTACTCCCCCCCCCCCCCCACCTCTGTGTGAGTCACTATCCACAGGCTCCTGGAGCCTCTACTGAGGGCTCTACAGGGGGCCATAGAGTCTTCTATGGTCACTACAGGGGGCCATAGAGTCTTCTATGGTCACTACAGGGGGCCATAAAGTCTTCTATGGTCACTACAGGGGGCCATAGAGTCTTCTATGGTCACTACAGAGGGCCATAGTCTTCTATGATCACTACATGGCTCTTCAGGGGGCCATAGAGTCTTCTATGATCACGACATGGCTCTACAGGGGGCCATAGAGTCTTCTATGGTCACGACATGGCTCTACAGGGGGCCATAGAGTCTTCTATGGTCACTACATGGCTCTACAGGGGCCCATAGAGTCTTCTATGTTCACTACATGGCTCTACAGGGGGCCTATAGTCTTCTATGGTCATTACATGGCTCTACAGGGGGGCCATAGAGTCTTCTATGTTCACTACATGGCTCTACAGGGGGCCATAGTCTTCTATGATCACTGCATGGCTCTAAAGGGGGCCATAGAGTCTTCTATGGTCACTACATGGCTCTACAGGGGGCCATAGAGTCTTCTATGTTCACTACATGGCTCTACAGGGGCCCATAGAGTCTTCTATGTTCACTACATGGCTCTACAGGGGCCCATAGAGTCTTCTATGGTCACCATATGGCTCTACAGGGAGCCCACAGAGTCTTAAATGGTCACACATCAAAAGTAAACAAAAAGGAACGCAAGTTCTCTTTCCTGCTCACAATTTAGAACTTACAAACAGCTTTGAGAGACCGCGCGGTGCTAACATAGCCTTCCCGGCTTGGCGCCGTCTTTGATAATTACTTAAGAGAGAGAGAGAGAGACCTTCTTGACCGTTCATCTTGACTTCTCCTCCTTCCCTTGACAGGTGGACACGAGTAGGTGCTTGATCCCCGGAGAGACGAGTGGCTGGGTGCCCGGCGTGACAACTGGCGTACTTACCCGCCTGCAGTGTCCGCCACACATGATGGCCATCTCTCTGGAGTGGCTCGACTATACCTTGCCTCCTGCCCTCAAGTGCTGCCTCTACTACGACTGAAGATCTAAGCCTCATGGGGGCCCCTCTACTGACGACCTACACCCCCTAAAGCCTCTATTGAAGGTTCTACACCTCCTGGAGCCTCTATTGAAGGTTCTACACCTCCTGGAGCCTCTATTGAAGGTTCTACACCTCCTGGAGCCTCTACTGAGGGCTCTACATCTCCTGGAGCCTCTATTGAAGGCTCTACACCTCTTGGAGCCTCTACTGAGGGCTCTACACCTCCTGGAACTTCTACTGAGGCTTTACACCTCCCGGAGCCTCTACTGAAGACTCTACACCTCCTGGAGCCTCTAGTGAAGACTCTACACCTCCTGGAACCTCTACTGAAGACTCTACACCTCCCGGAGCCTCTACTGAAGACTCTACACCTCTACATCACTCCACCTGGAGTAATTTGATAACGTAACTGACCAGTCATGTAATCAGACTAACCAAACCATTTGGTGCACTAATGATTGGAAATAAAGCTGTTAATTACCTTCGCACTAATGCCAGTCTAAACAACTGTGTGTAACTAGCTTCTAAAGATTTCACTTAGTTAGCTAAACTCAGTTCCTGAACAGATTATATGTGCCTCTGTAACCCTTTACACCATCGCCCACGGGATGGGTATGGGGTGCATAATAAAGAAATTGAATTGTTCACCCAATGCTTAATTTCAAGCGCTTTATATTTCGCTACATGTGAAGAGCTGCCTCACGATGACCATCAGATTTGAATGTTGGCTGAAAATCGCGCTACACGTGTCAGGACTTAGTCTCATCAAGTACTCGAAGATGTTGAAGCCTCTTATGATTTAAGTTTTGAAAAAAATGCGCAAATCTCTATTAAAGCCACGAAGGCTTATGGAAGCCTTAATAGTTGCTGTTACGATTTCACTGAAGCCTTATAGACGTCTGCTATTCTTAAGATATTAATATGTTACTACTGCTGTGGTGAGAGTCTTGGCCATTTGCAGCCTACTTCACCTTCGAGGAAATCACTAGGTTTCAATTGAAGCTGAACCGGGATTTCACACAATTCCCCTCCACCCCCCTAATGCACTCTGGCTCTGTCCACCAGTAGTTCTACCTCTGACGCCCCTCTGTCTATACACAGAGAAATCACATTATCACATGTACAAGAATGTAAGAACTCTTTTACATATAAATAAATAAATAAATAAATACAATTATCATGGTATATCATTCAGAAAATCCACAGGAATTCTGTGAAATTTTCTCATGATTTTCGAGCGTTATTTTTGAGCGGAATTCAGGATGATTCCACATATTTTGAGTTTTAAATTACGACTTTTTATACCGAAAATATACAAATCAGTGAAATCTGCAATTGCTCATATTTTGCCCAAATTGACTTGCAGCTTTCAAAATACGATGCCTATCGGAAATATGACACTTAAGGGTTATTTTTGAGCGGAATTCAGAGTGATTACATATACTTAGAGTTTTCCATTACGATTTTTTATACCGAAAATATGAAAATTAACGGCGGGCAAAAAATTTTGCCCAAAATTTGGGCAAAATTAAATTTTGCCCAAATTCACCCGCAGTTTTTTTTTAATACGATACCTATCGGAAATATGACCCTTGAGTTTACACAAGACGCCTCGGGAATCGTCGAAGGTGCAATAGTACCCCAAGTTGCAATTCTGTTGACTATTCTGTTGTTGACTACTCCTAGCGTAGTCATCTTCCGCGTGCACCTGGAAATACCCCAGCACATGGGTTCAAAGCCTCATCCCACCCTACTGTGGATTTTCTCGGATAAACGTTTTTCTTTTGGCTTCTTATGTTGGGTGTTTGGTAAGAACAAAACATGTTTAAGTTAGTCACTCACAATCAGGGGACAGTATCAGGGAACAAATCAATGTATTAGGGAACCACGCAAAGTATTCGGTGACCATGTAAAGTATTAGGGGGACTAAGCAAAGTAATAAGGGGCCAACCACTGTATCAGGGGATCCACCAAACTGTGAATGGAACCAACTAAAGTATTAGGGGACCAACCAAAGTATTAGAGGAACAACCAAAGTATCAATTAACCAACAAAAGTATCAAGGGAACCAACCAAAGTATTAGAGGAACAACCAAAGTATCAAGGGATATAATAATATAATTATAATAATATAATTATTATAACTATATACGATATGATCAAGATTTAGATGTTAAAACTTCATTTGTCAGTGATTTATACACATCAATACATGCAGTTGTGGCTGGATTGAACAGGTAAACGGCCATTGACAAAAAAAAATTATACCTCACCGTGGGTCGATGTTCCTTAATTAAAGACAATGGTCGCTCGAGGTGGTGTCATACGCTCGCTGCACTAACTCGCGGACACACGTGATTCCCTCCACAGCTACCACGGTACCTCGCGCTCGCTCTATACACCAACTGCCCCGGTAATGACAGGTAAATGTGGCTCCAGGTGAGGCTTCAGGTCATTCCCAAGTAGGTTCTAATCTTTCAGGTTCAACATTTAGAAGCGGCACTTCACCATTTTTCAAATGGGTTCTCCTTAGCCTTGAGGTTCAGTTTGGTAGAGGCACTTCACCATTTCAGTTTTTCTATTTGATTTACATTTCTCGTTTGTCCTTTAGTTGTTTCTGCTAATTTTGATTCTTTTTGTGTAGCGTTTGAAGGCGGATCTCGCAGGAGAGCGAGACAACAGATACCAAAGGTACTCCAGCACCTGAGACAACAGGTACCAAAGGTACTCCAGCACCTGAGACAACAGGTACCAAAGGTTCGCCAGAACCTGAGTCAAGTTACCAACGGTACTCCAGCTCACTGCCCCAATGATACCCAAGTCCCTGCTCATTCACACATCTCCACCCACACCCCAACATTGGCTCCCAATTCAACTGAAACCAGCAAGAGTCCCACCCCAAGACTGGACACTACCCATCGAGAAGTCAGAACAACAATAAAGTCACCTGGTACACCAATTCTGATAAATTGAAAAAAAATGAAACTCAATTTACTCTTCTTTTTGTATTACAAAAACATACTAGAGGTTAATTCCACTCAGTTTATTTACATATTGATCAGAAATGTTCTAAATGCCAGTCAACATAGGAATGAGTGAGAAAATCAGTAGGAGGGGGCCTGACAGCAGAGTGGATAGCGCTCTGTGGATAAAGTTTCTATCGCACCTAATGCCCCTGTTACCTAGCAGTAAATAGGTACCTGGGAGTTAGCTACGGGCCGCTTCCTAGGGATGTGTAACAAAAAGGAGGCCCAGTCGAGGACCAGGGGACGGGGACGTGTGCGGGGGGACTCTAAGCTCCGAAATCATCTCAAGATAACCTCAAGATAACCTGACGTGTTATTAAGTAGTTTATCACCATCATATATATACATATATGAAGTCGGATGATCTTTTGAGATTCATGTTATTTAGTAAGTAGCCTCAACTTTTTATGAGAAAATTCTTGAATTATAAAGTTGGAATTGATGTCTGACACGAATTTGTCTCATTCGTCCTCGAAGACGTGAAAATGAGCATGCGTGTGTGTCACGCATCAATTTTTAGATTCAACAAACATGAAAAAGTAATCATTTTATTTCGGCAAACATGATATTTCCATCCCTTACTCTCTCACGTTTATATATACCATTAACCGAATATATTAAGGCACGGCCAATGTCGTTTACTACACAGATTGTATCTGTCTGTGCTTGAGTTTGAGCTCGTGCTTGAGCTTGAGCTCTGTGCTTGAGCTTGAGCTCTGTGCTTGAGCTTGAGCTCTGTGTTTGAGCTTGAGCTCTGTGCTTGAGCCGTAGCAAGAACCTGTCTCTGTCACGCTGTGAGACAGTTGTTCATGACTAACCCAACCTACTGTAGCCTAACAGGGTTAATGAAAAAAAAATCAGTAGGAGCCGTTAGGAGCATTGGAACCTAAAACCTTAGGTTTGAAACTTAGGTTCGAATCCTCATCACGGCTCCAACCGATTTTCTGACTGATACATCACGTTAATGTGATTTCTTTGTGCAATCGGGTTAATATTAGTAAAACACCTACAGAAGATTAGTTATGTAAACAAACCCAACGCAGTTTTACGGAAGGGAAATCATGCCAAAGGAATCTACTGGAGTCCTATGATAAAATAACGAAAATAAGACAGAATAGATAAAAATGGACAGTTTGCCTATTCCTGGACTGATAAAGAGCTTTCAACACGTCTACTCAAGAAGTCCGCTCGAATCTGAATACATGGAAGAGGACTGACATGAGCGAGTGCTTAACATACTTGAATCACAGAATCACAATGGGGGGTTGAGATGTCGGACTGGTGTAGGACAGCAGGAAAGAAAGACCTAGAGCTTCCTCTAGTTTATGGGTGAGGCGAAAGCCAGTAGCAGATACAATCTCTAATACTGTACAACACGGTGTCCCCTAAAAATGAGTGACAGAAATGTCAGCTATCTGCTAGCCCTCTTTCTCTCTCTTTTTGACGAACATTGGCAGACATTTATCTTTCCTTAATTTATTTTAAGATTTTAAAAACTTTGCATGTTGCAGGTATGATGCGGTTGTGTTGCTGGGTGTAGTGACAGCGGGTGTTCTGGTGGCGGAGACCAGCCAAGCGGGGTTCTATGCCATTGGTGAGATAGGCAAGCGGTTAGTTTAGTTTTTCTTTGTAACATAAAAAATCTTTTCCGGCTTGTCCAAATTCAATAGCACCGATTTCTACTTTCTAATTGCGTTGAACGTCGGTATATGTATTATGGTCCTAATCGTTACTATAAGTACTACCAAAACAGGAAGATGGGTTGTACTAGGCTACGTCTCAGCCTACACGGCTCCTAGGAAAGGGAGGACTGGAGACACTGTAATCATTAAATCATTAGTGTTCTAAAAAACTAAGATAGTAAGTAAGAACAAGCTATAGTGACTTAGCTGTAAACGGAGTCCTTCCAAGTGGCTGTCAAGGGGTTTGTCACTTATCAAAGAAATAATATAAGCTTCATGAATACGATGGCGGATGAAAGCCTCGTCTCCTTCATTCTGGAAAAAAAATTCTCACATCAGAATTACCTATTAATTTAATGAAATTAATTACTTATCAACTTTTTATCCAAATTTATACTTGGCACCTCGAACCTCAGAGACACTTGGTGCCTGGGATAAAAGTGCTGCTAGTTTTTTTAAAGAGTTGGGGTCCAAGCTAATTAGAACCTAAATACGTCTGCTCACCACCACGTCCACGACGAGACTCCTAATGTTTCACATTGACATAAAATGCAAGAAAATTAAGAATACAATAATTATGTTACTTTCTGATTACATTTTTTGTGTGTGGATAGGCAGGCAGGAAGGTTACTTAGTAGACAAAATATTGAAGTTCTTGGGAGGCAGGATCAAGTATAACATTTTGGGTTTACGGCTCATGCTCGGTGATGATATGGGAAATTTGTTTACTGAGAATTATATAAAATATATATACATGTAATAATTTCCCCTGTAAATTAATGTTTGTTTACTTAGAATTATATAAAATATATATACATGTAATAATTCCCCCTGTAAATTAATGTAAATAAAGAAAAATAAGTATTCAGCAGTTTAGAGATCATGTTCTGTGATAATGAAACACTTGTTCACTGAGAATTATAATGTAGTATTGCCTTGTAAAACTTATGTATATATGATTTATATTGTATTTTCTAAAATAAAGATAAAAAAAAAAGTTTCGATCCAGAGGAAATGCTCACTGCATCCATGGTTCCTGCCCGCCATCTGAGGAGTTGGAGGAGCTCTACAACTTGTGACAAGTAGCCTTGTGCATGTAACCAATGTTGTAACCCTTTTTGTGTAATGAAATTTTAAAATAAAGTTAGATATATATACACACACACATACTAAAAGAATAGAATTGGTAGGAGAAGAAAATATCAGTGTTCAGTGAGGACCCACAAGGTCTTCTCCAAGTACTTTATTTTTCTTCTCCGAGGCTATGGGTCCCTACACTTGCACCAGAGGTGGTACCCCTTCTAGGCATGTGTTTTTATTTTCCATGCGTTATAACTGAATCGTATTAACGGTAACTGCTTCATAGATGATGATCCTTTCTACTAAAGTGTGTAAAGTGTTAATTTAATAATTATCACTTTACTCCCCCTTGGACTTAACCGTATGTCCATTTTCGTCTACCAGCTTCTGCACAAAGGACATAAAATGATGTCCCCATAAAAAATAATTGTACAAAATTCAATTTTAATCAATTTTAATTTAATTTATAAACTACAAACCAACCTTTACTTAGGTGATGTAAACAAAGAAGTCCCGTGGTATGAGGGTGATGAGGCATCAGCTTCTGTAATTCTGAGGCGTTATTCCACCCATGACACTTTCAAACATGACCTTATACGCTTGTACAGGCTTGAGAGTTCTAGCATTTCGTTGTTGACGTTATAGAAGTTGGCAGCTACGGGATTTTTATGGATATTTTGGTGTAAAGAAAAGAGGCGTGGCGGACCACTCCGTCACCAGCTGGCTACTGGCGGGCCAGGGTTGCCAGGTCCAAATTGCTAAAAGTAGCGAGCTGACGGCCTAAAAGTAGCGAATTTGTAATAAGAGTAGCCCAATTTTTTTTTTAGTGAATGATATTGGTTTCAAAGTAATATATTTTGATATATAGAGTACACTACACGATGTTAATTGTTTTATTAATATTATTTCTGCACATACACACACATATTATATATATATATATATATATATATATATATATATATATATATATATATATATATATATATATATATATATATATATATATATATATATATATATATTGGTGGATACTGGCAGCAGGTTTTCTTTTAAACATGTCTTATTGAATGTGACCGCATATTCAGTATTTACAATCTTCTGGTTTAGGGATTCTATCCCTATAACTATTTTCCTGGCATCAGGGCTTAGCTGATGATGCGATGCTTTTCCTTAGCATCAAGGATTCTTGTATTGTGATTTGTGTATTTGTACTCACTGAATTTGTGCGCCCTTTGAGGGACTTGAAGTAAAGGAGGGGGGGGGGGTAGAAATAGCCTAAGCTACTCTATCCCTTTGAGATGTATTTTTTTATTGTCTCAATAAACATACTTGAACTTGAAGTGGACTTTAATGTTTTTTCGGCAGCTTTATTTCCTTAGTTTCCGAGCTGTTTTCTTTACCGTGTATGTTGTAATAAACTATTCCTATATTTACAGTTGTTTCTCCCTGAGAAGATTATTAAACAATGGTGATTATAAGGGCGCGGAAGTTCAGCCTGGCCAGGGCCGCCAGCAGCCCTTGGGCCCGCCCCGGCAGCACCCAGTCTTTAATTTGGCACCTTTGTGGCACCTTTGTGGGACCTTGGTATAAGCCTAACATGTATATATACACTGGCTGCCTGTCCCCCTACACAATGATTTATTATTACCTATTATTTTATCATTTAATTTAAATATTAAATAAAATAATTAATTTAATTATTATAGTAAGTACTTAATAATTTAATAATATGTAGCAAGTACATAAAAATGATTAAAAAGTACAGTTTAGTCATAGGAGATTCCTAGATTGGAATTCACTACTAAATTTCAAAATATCCAAGTATTTTTAGTGTGAAATGCTGTTATTATATGCATAAATTGTTGTTTTAATAATATTACGTTTAACTACTTGGGCTAGACGGTAGAGCGACGGTCTCGTTTCCTACAGGTCCGCGTTCAATCCCCGACCGTCCAAGAGGTTGGGCACCATTCCTTTCCCCCGTTCCATCCCAAATCCGTATCCTGATCCCTTCCGAGTGCTATATAGTCGTAATGGCTTGGCGCTTTCACTTGATAGTTCCCCCACCCCCTGAATAATATTACGAGAGCAGTATTTACGGGCTATTCAAGCCCGTGCCACCTCTTGGGTGGCTTAATCTTCATCAATCGAGAGCAGTACGTCCTAACCAGACATTATATGATGATATCCTGAACAGTTGATAAATAAAAGTAATTGCCGAACTCCAGTTATCTAATACTTATGATAAATGGTATAAATCCTTATCATAAGCCAAGGGATTTGTAGATCAGTGTTTAAAGGGAATTCGGAAGTATTAATAAGCCAGCTGATGCCATCTGTCGGCAGAAGAGAACACTAGCAACTGGCTGGTCAACAGTGGCCATAAGATACAGCTTACGCCATCTGTTGACATCAAATTACACTTATAACAAATTACCCCACAAAATACCACTAACGCCATCTAGTTTTTTTCCAACGCACTATAAATAGCCAAACAGCAACACATAAGGCGGGTTGTTGTGCTCGGGTAGGAGGTTCCTAGCTCCGCCCACAGATGGTATGGAGTGCATAATAAATGGCATATCATTGGTAGAAACTCTTTGTTGACATTCACACAACAGCCAATCACAGGAAGGGATCAGCTAAAGGCTCCAGCCACGTAATAAATAATCTTTATTCAGCACACCATCGTTGCTTATGACATTCTGCTTCAACTTTAATCTACCTAAAAAGTGAAATGTTAAGTTATTTAAAAGTATTAATATAGTAATAATTAAATACTGCAGGACGTAACGAGTGTTACAGAAACATATGGGCTGGCTACCCGACTTGTGACGTCATCAGAGGGTGTTGCCACACACAAATAATATCGGCGATACAATGCCTCCGCCCAGCTCTTATTGGTCTACGTTATTCAGTTAGATGGACATTTCTGTCTTGTATAAAACATAAATTGTTGTTCTTTTGTACAACAACAAGGTTATTGAGCAAAACGACGTATTTCTTATTTTGCATTTTATTCATATAAGCGTTGGCATTCCCCGCAACAGCCAATCACAGGAAGGTATTTGTTGGAAACTCTGCCTCAACAAAGTTGATTCCTAATGAACTCTAACAATAAATTCGTTTAATAAACGAGTATTTAGGGTCAAGCTACAGATGAACATGATAGGATAACGGTGTTTTAGCTTGCAGCTTCGTTACACAGAATCCCTGGTCTTAATTTCAAAAATAAAGAACTAGAAAGCGTATTTTATTGCTAACTTTTCGAGAAATAAATCCCAATCTCATATTTACGAACATTTATGCATTGATTTTTTGGCTTAAGTTTTTATCATAATCCCTTTTGCAATCTCAACACCATCCGGCTCGTATCTTGTAACTTTCTTCGTTACTTAGCCTCAAAACCTTACATTTGTCTTACATATCCTCAACAGTAGATAAAAAAAGTAATTGCAGAATTCTAGTTACATAATGCCAGCATGCTACTAACTTGTAACGTTATTATTGGCGGTTGCCTTGACGCAAATAATGATACACTGCTCTGCCCTCTTATTCGAGTAAATTATTCAGTTAGATGGAGATTTCTGTCAGGTGCAAAACAGAAATTGTTGTTCTTTTTCACAACAACCTTGTTGTTGTGCACAATGACCTATTTCTTAGTTTAAATTTTAAATTTTAGTTTAGTTTATTATTATTATTATTATTATTATTATATAATAATAATAATAATAATTGTTGACTCTTTGTTGACATTCACCACGTCAGCCAATCACAGCAAGGGATCAGCGAGGTGCTCCATCACGTAATAATATTATCTCTAGTGCAAAGCACACCAGCCACGATTATGATATTCTGTTGCATCTTTATTCTATCCAATATGTAAACATTTCAACCATTTATATTTGTCAGTTTAGTGATAATTAAATAAGGCAGGATATAACAGTGATAAAAGAATGGCTTGGCAATCTAACGTGTGATTGAAACGGCATCGAGTCATAAACGATACGATGCCCGGCCTCCTCCTAGACATTTTGTAATTGTAAATCAATTTATCAACTCATCCTCTTCTTTTGGCAGTACTTATAGTAACGATGAGGACTTATAAAGTTAAAAAAAGTGGGGGCGGGTTCCCGATGAGACTCACAGGGGTGGGTGGGGGGTTCAAAAGGTTCTCAGAGGGGGGGTAGGTGTTTGTTGGAGGTTGGCAACATCAATGTCCATCCATCACCATAATAAGATTCCTTGTCAGTCATTGAGATTGATACTTTAAGAGCAAGACTGACGTTCTGGGCTTGTCTTCTGCCTGTATAGCTCCTTAGCTGACGCTTCTTGAGACTATTATTGCCTTGCCTTGCAACGGAGACTTACTACATACAAACAAATACAACAAAATTGCACTAATGTATGCAATCGCAATCGACAATGTATTTGAGCCAGAGTGACGGCAACAAATATTTTAATGTCCTTTGTAACACGATGTCTTATCGCAAGTTATCGCGCATCACTTAGCTGGTACAACGTCGGCCGTCATCGTATGAGACACTTCGATCCAAGAGTCAATGCTCGATCCTGCAGACACAACTAGGTGAGTACACACACACACACACACACACACACACACACACACACACACACACACACACACACACACACACACACACACACACACACACACACACACACACACACACAGGACGCTCGCCGTGCTTCGGGTGGGGTGTAAGAGGCTCAAAATTAATGAATGTCTAGAATTTCTAACGCATTATTAATGCTTTACCCGAGACATTAAAATGCGCTCTGTGAGGTTTATTTGCTATAAACATGCAACAGCATGTTTATAGCCATAAACATGCAACAGCACTTACTGGGCTGACAGTGTGGCGGTCAGAGGGTGTCAACTAGGCTGACAGTGTGGCGGTCAGAGGGTGTCAACTAGGCTGACAGTGTGGCGGTCAGAGGGTGTCAACTAGGCTGACAGTGTGGCGGTCAGAGGGTGTCAACTAGGCTGACAGTGTGGCGGTCAGAGGGTGTCAACTAGGCTGACAGTGTGGCGGTCAGAGGGTGTCAACTAGGCTGACAGAGATCCGGTTAAGTGTAGTGAGGCTTGGTGTATTATTAACTTCCTGCAGGTCTATGGTGGATGCTGGTAATTGCTGTACATTCACCTCCTATAAGATTAAACTAACCGAAGCTGGTTTGATACATACGTTCTGAAAAACCTCCATTGAGAACTGTGAGGTAGTTATGACTACTAGTATTCCAAGTTGTCAGGGTGGAAAAAAAACTCTCAACACTGGTTCAGAATGAAGTCTGACAAAGTGCTTGCATCTCTCAAGAACACACGGTCCATCCAAATTCATCTCCGCGAAATATCTGTCCTTTTACATGACGGCAACGACATATCTAGCAGATTCTGGTTCTCTGTTTTTTGAAAGTTGAAAGACTGGTTTGTGTTTGTGACCTGGAGTTAGATGTGAAGCAGGGAGGATAGAGGCTCTTGATCTGGAGGTCAGAGACGATTAGGAACGTTTAATTTCATCTGATGCTGCTGTTCACTTAACAATAAATTGGTACCCGGGATATAGGCAACAATTGTGGGGTTGCATCCTGGGGAAGGTCAGTATTGTTAGTTTAGACTCTAGGGGTAACCTTGATGAGCTTCAGTATACGCGTCCAGCCCCCGATAACGTAGAATTAAGTTATAACAAAGCGTGTAGACGCGCCAGTTGTATAAGTTACCCCAAGTTTCCAAGCAATATAATTTCATTCCACATTTTCTTTAAAAGTAGTAATAGAGAAAACGACCTGCAGACTGTAACTAACTATATTCTGTATATTACAGTAAGGGTACCACCTCTGGTGCAAGTGTAGGGACCCATAGCCTCGGAGAAGACAATAAAGAGTACTCAGAGAAGACCGTGTGGAGCCTCACTGAACACTTTAACATTTTCTTCTCCTACCAACCCTATTATTTTTGTACTGTATATATATATAGCCTTGCTTAACAAGGTTTAGCAAGCCGAGTTTTCCTGAAATTATATTTTTCAATTTGTTTTTCTTATGGAATGATAAACTTTTCTATTACATTATCTATGATTTTTTTTATTTCAGTTAAATCTGATGAGACATAACCTAACCTAACTCTAACTAAGTCAGTAATTCATGTTCTTAATATAATATAATAATATTAATTCAAATAACACAATTTTAAAAGACATTTGAAAATAGAGAAAATCACTCTGCCAATTAGGCAAATCGGGCCTTCTATACTAGGCCAAGCATTCCGTTCTGGCTATTAGGTACAGCATCCTCGTCACGGCCCTTGTGGATTTGTTTAGCATATTCATATATATACATTTATATACATTATGCGCGTATAGGAGGAGGTCGGGCATTGTAGCGTATATGACTCGATGCTGTTTCAAAGTTCCCACCTGACCTGACGTCACAGATCTGGTAGCCAAGCCATGATTTTATCACTGTTATATCCCGCCATATTTATTTATATCTAAACTGGCAAATTTAAATGATTGAAAAGTTTACATTTTTGGTAGAATAAAGATGCAACAGAATATCATAATTGTGGCTAGTGTGCTGTGCACTAGAGATGATATTATTATGTGATGGAGCACCTCGCTGATCCCTTGCTGTGATTGGCTGACGTGGTGAATATCAACAAAGAGTTTCCACCAATGAGATGCAAGCTCGTGGGGGTAAGGGGGGGGATGGTTCCTTCAGTACAATGAAGGTCCAAATTGATGTTTGATACAACATACAAAGATGTTTGGTTAAACATCTCTAGTATACCAAAGCATTTACACCATATTTATAACAGATCCACATAGGTATATCCATTTATAACATATCCATATAAACATGCATTTATAACATATTCATATAAACATCCATTTATAGCATATGTATTTATAGCCTATCGATATAAGCATATCCACATAAGCATATCCATTTATAGCATATAAGAATAATACATAGAAAACGCGACACTTTCCTCCAAGACCTGCAGGTAACCGCAGCGGTCATCGGCCCTCCGAGACGTCAATATTCACTTTTACACTCCTGTCTCGCCAAATTATTAACGCTGACGCTGCATTGTGAGGCGTCTGCGAACGTCACCCCTCGCGCAGTCGTCGAGAGGAGAACTCCTTCACGCAAGCTGCAGGTATCGTAGAGAAAAAAAGAAGCATTCCTGTCCTCTGTGGGTGAAGGAACATGGCTCACGGTGTTGGAGGCTGCGCCACCTTTAGGAAGTTCAGCGCCACCTTCAGGAAGTTCACCGACCTGTAGAAGGTTCAACAGTATCAAGACCTCTCCGTCAGTGTTCTCCGGGATTACATGGCGCTTACAGGAACCTTGAAGACTGCTCCTGTAGCCTCAGGGTGAGTATTTAGCCCTCTGGAGGCGCCACCTTCAGGTAGTTCAGCGCCACCTTCAGGAAGTTCAGCGCCACCTTCAGGTAGTTCAGCGCCACCTTCAGGTAGTTCAGCGCCACCTTCAGGAAGTTCAGCGCCACCTTCAGGAAGTTCAGCGCCACCTTCAGGTAGTTCAGCGCCACCTTCAGGAAGTTCAGCGCCACCTTCAGGTAGTTCAGCGCCACCTTCAGGAAGTTCAGCGCCACCTTCAGGAAGTTCACCGTCCTGTAGAGGGTTCAACAGTATCAAGACCTCTCCGTCAGTGTTCTCCGGGATTGCAAGGCGCTTACAGGAACCTTGAAGACTGCTCCTGTAGCCTCAGGGTGAGTATTTAGCCCTCTGGAGGCGACGCTATTTCCTGGGCGTTCCTCGCTCTGTAATAATCGTTTGGTAATTAATTTGTTATACATGTACGGTGCACTGATATTTACATAAGTTAATGATTACAGCAATACTGTTATTAAACACCAATGTACAGTCATGTAAGTAACGTATATATGAATAGAGTTGATATTGAGGCTACGGAGATTCAATTCTTCAAGAAAGGAAAGAATATTTTTCATGATGATTCGCATCCACGATGATAACACATTTATAAATGCCTTGATTTATAGCAGTATTATTATAGTTTTTATACCAGACATTTATTTTTAGCATATTGAAACTAATGCAATATATATAATTAGGCTTTTTTGTATTTTTTGCTGTAACAAAAAGCTTCAATTGAGTACTTTATTATAAATTTATATAAACTAATTTTTTTATGGCAAAGGATATATACACCGAAGTATACCCCCGTTTCTAGGTGTATATACAGTGAGTTTATCTTAGTCCTGGATTAAGGTAAAGTCCCACACCACGTAACCTGTGTCAGTGGAGTCTAATAATTTTCTTCTGTATCAGGTAATGAGTTTGTTGAGACACGGAGGCAGTTAATGGATGGTCTCTCGCATCAACTATACGTCATCATCGACAACGCTATCATACTTGTGAAGCAGTTTGTGTAGCTGTGTGTGTCTGTCTACTGGGAGCAAGATCTATTAGTGGGTTATACCTCCCTTCAACACCACCACAACAACAAAAGGTAAGCAAGTTTGTTGCTTTGGTGTTACTTGGTAAATTCTACCTTGAATTAGCAACCGTGCTTCCGAAAACCAATATTTTAATTTTTTTGTTTTCCCCTTTCTATATTTAATCTTATACATTTTCAAATCATTGTTTTGTGCTCTAACTTGATATTTTTCATACATTATTAATATCCCCCCTTGTTGAGCCTTTTCCTACATTTGTATGTTTAATTTATGTCCTTCATTTATTGCACATTTTTATACACTTATTTTATAATTTCTTTATTAGGGAGATTCCTAATACTCGGGATTAATTTAGTCGGCATTCTTAGCATGTATCAATACAACATACATTAATTTTATTTAGTGCTCAAGACTGTGCTACATAATCTAGGGTCTGACAGGGGGGCTAAACAAAATTTGGTTTCCCATTGTCTGGAGACATGTAAGGCCTATCGAAGCCCCCTACCCCCCAGGCCTACTACTACTGTATATTAGTACAGTATATTTAAACTGTTGTCATCACTCGTATATGTTTATTTATCTTCTGGTAAATTATCAAGTTCTTCATTAGTAGGGAAGAAATATTAGAGTACTTTATTATTTTCAATCTAACTTTGGATTGAAAGTACTCTATTAAAGTACTTTATTATTTTCAATCTCTCTCTTTCTCTCTCTGTATATATATATATATATATATATATATATATATATATATATATATATATATATAAGACTGGGAGCTCTAACTTGGTTTCCTCATTTACTATGTAATATTTCTTAATAATTCGATATAGGCCTTCTTCAGATAACCTTCCAGTTCTGTGTATGCTAATATATAGAGCATTTGCGTATCAAATTATTGGGTTGAATTTCATAATCACCTATTTAGGGACACTTTTTTATTCGATCCTGAAAAATATATAACCAATATTACATGATTTAAATAAATGAAATACGTGATATACATTAAACCAATACATGACATACATTAAACAAATACATGATATAAATTAAAAAAATAGATGATATACATTATATATATCAATAAAACAAATATAGGATATCAGTAAAACAAATACAGGATATTGATTAAACAAATATATGATATAAATTAAACAAATATTGTATATTGTACATTATATAAATTAAACATACACTGTACTGTACATTATATCAATAAGACAAATACATGATGTAAATTACACAAATACATAAAATAAAACAGATATTGCACGTGGAACTTTATACAGCTTCAGGAACTTGAATATTGCTTGTGGAACTTAATGATATCTTGTGGAACCTGAACATTCTCTTTCACACATTTGATGGTGCTACATAGCCTTCCCGGCTTGGTGCCTTCTTTGATAATTACTTACTTGAACATTCCCTGTGAAAATTAAATATGGCTTGTGGAACTTAATTAATAACTTGTGGAACTCAATTATATCTTGTGGAACTTGAACCTTCTTTGTGGAAATTAAATATTGCTTGTGGAACTTGAATATTTCTCATTAAATTTAATACAGGGAAATTAGAAAGCGTAAATACGTATATACAATTGAGACAAATTCTGGAGTGAAAATAGAGATCAGATCTAAGCTTAAACACCAAACAGTTACCGAGAACAATAATAACATTAGTTTACATATCAAAGGGCTAAGGGGGATGGTGTTGACTAAGTAGTAAGGGAATGGTGCTATCCTAAGGGCTAATGGTGATGGTACTAAAGGAATGGTGTTGAATAAGAACTAATGGGATGGTGTTAGGTAAGGATTATGGTGTTGGCTAAGAGGATGGGATAGTGTTGACTATGTACTGGTAGTGTTGGCTGAGGTCACCAGCAAAACATCTGAGGAGAAACAAACGACAGTAAAAAATTTTTTTATATTTTATTTACAGTATAGCTTTGAGACACCGGACACCGTGGGGGGTGGGTGATAGGCAGGAAGGTACACAGCAGACGGGCGCGATGCGTGCCCCACTACGAGAGCTTCCATTCCTGTGTGTGTGTGCGTGTGTGCGTGTGCGTGTGCGTGCATACGTGCACGCGTCTCTTGTTAACCCTCAGGATACAGATTCTTGGGGGCGTCATTCACTATTTACCACTCGACCCCACACACAACTCATCAGCTGTAACAAATGCAAATTAGAGTTAAAGTTTTCTTAATTTTATGAATTATTTTATGAAAGGATAATAATAATAATATCATTGTTTGTTAGACAAACATATTAGTTGATCAATTAGGATGGCTATACGGCATTATAACAGAACGCGTGAACTAAGCCAGCAAGAGAAGAATGCACCGATTGCAGCATATTAATACTTTAACAGTAAGAATTTGGCATAATCCCACATCAGAGGCTTCCTTATCAGCTGGATAAGCTGGCTGGAACACCTACATTGATTGGAGGTGTTGACTGAAGGGCTAAGGGGGATGGTGTTGATTTAAGGGCTAAGGGGATGGGGTTAACTTAAGGGCTAAGGAGTAATGGGATGGTTTTTGACTAGCCATCAACCAAGCAGGAAACATTATCACCATTCTGTGAAAGTCCTTGAATAGAGTAAATGTAATTTTGGGAGTTTCACAGGGATTAAGACTAGGCTTCTTCGTTGTCTAGTGTGGAAATGAAACACATCTGTAAGATTGGGTGTGGAGGGGGTGGGGGTGGGGATTGAGACACACACCTGTAGGCTTGGAAACACATCTGTCGTGTTGGTAGCTGTAGAGGGTGTCGCCGAAACACTGCCACATCTCTGAAACCCAGCGGCCCTCTCGGGTCCTCGCGCACTGATAGAAGTTTCCGCAGAGCATCCTCGTCTCCTGCGAGAAGTGAAGAGCAGGATATGATTGTAGCCTCGCTACAAGCATGTAGATAGATATATATATAGATATAAACAATCCATTGTCTGTCCACGAGTTCCCACAAACAAGTGAAAACTTACCTTGTACTGCCCATAACTGTTACACAGCTCAAAGTTGGTACAGTGCTCGCTGACCATCCAGGGTTCGAAGGGGCGGAGGTTGCTCTGGGAGCAAGTGAGGGTCCTGGGGACGGCCACAGACTGCTGTGCCACCGTCACCACCTCGTTGTCTCGCAGCAGGAGGCTTTGTGGGCACAGCTCAGACGCTAAACACAGCCGGGGGAGAAATGCAAGATGGATTATACACATACACAATGGGTAGCAAATGCAGGTCATGGCTGTGAGAATCACGTAATTGCCAACAGAGTTGAAACACTTTACTCTAACCTACACTAGGCTATAGAGACTCTAACCTACCCTAGGCTAGAGAGACTCTAACCTACCCGAGGCTATAGAGACTCTAACCTACCCGAGGCTATAGAGACTAACCTACCCTAGGCTAGAGAGACTCTAACCTACACTAGGCTATAGAGACTAACCTACCCTAGGCAATAGAGACTCTAACCTACTCTAGGCTATAGAAACTCTAACCTACCCTAGGCTATAGAGACTCTAACCTACCCTAGGCTATAGAGACTTAACCTACACTAGGCTATAGAGACTCTAACCTACCCTAGGCTATAGAGACTCTAACCTACCCTAGGCTATAGAGACTCTAACCTACCCTAGGCTATAGAGATCTATAGCGATATCTATAAAGAGCTAAGTAGAAGTAATAGCCGTTGTAAACAAAAAAAAAAGTCGGGTTTAAAAAAATGGAATAGACAAAAATAATTAAGAACATTGTGGACAAGTAGGCCTATTGCAGTTTTTGAAGCCTACTGACTCACCCCAGGATGCAACCCTTGCCTAACTCCCAGCTACTTATTTACTGCTAGGTGAACAGATGCATTAGGCGAAAGGTAACGTACTCAACCATTTCAGTCCCTTCGGGGGAATTGACCCCAGGTTGTGGGTCGAGAACGCAGCCAACTGCACCACTAAGCCCTAAATAGCCCGCAAAAGTACTTATCACAGCCCAATCACCAATTAAGTAAGACTTTTGCATACACACTGAAAACACAATAACGTGATGCATCAAATGAACAAATCCACAAGGGCCGTGACGAGGATTCGAACCTGAGTTTGAGAGCAGACGCTGCCTTAATCGTCGTAGACCATGTCGTAGCTCAGTCGATTAAGCAGCGTCTGGGCTGCTCTCGGACGCAAGTTCGAATCCTCGTCACGGCCCCTTGTGGATTTATTCTCTTGCATACACACCTGTAGGAGGAGAAGTGCAGGTTTTGCTGCCCTTGTTCAAGAGTTGTCCCGGTGGACACATTGCAGAGGCGGCGATGGGGAGGGCGCCAACGTAGCATGTCATACACAGGTCCACGATCTCCCTTACGGGAGCACACACCTCGTACCTTTGGCACTCAGAGTCGTTGAACGTACACGGAATTGAGAACGCTTGTGGGGGTGAATCGGTAGGGGCTGAGGTGGTTGGGGCTGGAGTAAAGGCTGTGGGTGGGGCTGGTCTAAGGGGCCTGGTTGGGGCTGGTCTAAGGGGTCTGGGTGGGGCTGGTGTAAGGGGTCTGGGTGGGGCTGGTCTAATGGGTCTGGTTGGGGCTGGTCTAATGGGTCTGGGTGGGGCTGGTGTAAGGGGTCTGGGTGGGGCTGGTCTAATGGGTCTGGTTGGGGCTGGTCTAATGGGTCTGGGTGGGGCTGGTGTAAGGGGTCTGGGTGGGGCTGGTCTAATGGGTCTGGGTGGGGTTGGTCTAATGGGCCTGGTTGGGGCTGGAGTTATATCTGAACCTTGTGGTTCGGTTATATCTGAACCTTGTGGTTCGGTTATATCTGAACCGGTTGGTGGGGGTATATCTGATTCTGGTGTTGGGATTATATCTGAACCGGTTGGTGGGGGTATATCCGGGCCTGGTGATGGGATTATATCTGAACCGGTTGGTGGGGGTATATCCTGGCCTGGTGATGGGAGTATAACTGAACCGGTTGGTGGTGGTATATCCGGGCCTGGTGATGGGGGTATAACTGAACCGATTGGTAGTGGCATATCTGGGCCGGTTGGTAGTGGCATATCTGGGCCGGTTGGTACTGGCATATCTGGGCCGGTTGGTAGTGGCATATCTGGGCGTGCTGGTAGTAGTATAACCGGGCCTGATTCTGGGATTATGTGTGACCCATGATGACTCGTGAGTGACCCACACGGGGGCCTCACCAGGTAAGGAAACAAGCACTGGTCGAGGGTGTTTGAGAAGACGGTGCCGGCCTCACACTTGAAGTAGTAGAGGTGGAAGTGCTCCGGGGTGGTCTTGGGCACACACCTGCAACAAGACCAGGTGTGTAAACACACACACACACACACACCTCAGTCAAGCACTGACCTTCCACACACACACACACACACACACACCTTGACAGTTGAGAGGCGGGACCAAAGAGCCAAAGCTCAACCCCCGCAAGCACAAATTGGTGAGTACACGCACGCACGCCTCATATACCTCATTTACATCTACACTATATATATATATATATATATATATATAGTGTAGACCTATATATATATTAATGGTCCTATTTATAACACGCACCGCTCCCACTCCTGTGCTTATCCACCCACTCACTGTGTAATATGGTGCAAAATCGCCCGAAACGCTTCGTGTATTATTGTCTTTAGGCACAGCATGTACTATAACTTTATCTAGAAATCCAACATTCTGTTTACAACTCATTTTGAATGTACCTGAATAAACATGTATGTATTATTATTTATTATAAGCAGGGATGATACAGCGGTGACTGTAGCAGTAGCAATAGATGGAGACTCACCTGTAGAACCAGGTGCAGTTTCTAGGGTGTGGGAACACGCCCTCGGCGCGACACGTCAGCTTCGGGATGACTATTTGGTCGGGATAACGCTGGTCTGAAAGGGGGGAAAAGTCGGTGCACGTTAGTTCATTCTCAGTAAAGTGTGAGCCAGCATAGTGAAGCAGAGATGGCTTACCAACACCACAGTCGAGTACAAGTTTATATATAAACTTGTTTTCTGAGATATCTCAGAAAACACTTGACTTCTGAAGGATTCGAACCAGGTCCGTCAGGGTTTCCATGCCCGTTTGTATCGTGTATTGGCTGAGCGGTTATAGTATTGGAGGATTTGAACCAGGCTGACCTGGTTCAAATCCTCAATGAATCAAGAGTTTTCTGATATATATGCAATATAAACAATAGGCTTAAGGGGGATACTGAGAAGAGAGGGGGAAACTGAGAGAGGGAAAAAAGAGGCAGAATGGTATTTAAAGACAGAGTAGAAAAGGAAAGGGAGGGTGAGAATACACAGGGCCGAGGACTGGCCTACCACCTACCATTGGGTCCTATAGGGCACGCCTGGACCACTGTCAACACGCTGAGCACCGCTGTCAACACCGTCAGCGCCCTTGGAGATGACGCCATCTTGCCTTCCCGGTACCTGTGGAGGTGCTGTAGTATCTCGTTAAATTGGAGGAAGGTTAAAATAATGGGCGGAAGGAGGTGGAGATGTGTGGGTGTGAGGGGTTGGTAAGGGTGGATGTATATTGGATGAGGGGTTTGTGAGTATGTGGGTGAATGGTGGAGGGGGGACCACGGCTCTTGGGTCCCGCCTCTCAACCCTTAACCAGCCGGTGGATAGATTCCACTTCATATCAACATTGAAAACTTTGTCCAATGTCTCTGTGGCTCATTTGGGTACTTAGTTTCCATCTATTATCCCCCTTTGTTCGTGTACCATCCCTGATAAATAGTCTGTCCTTGTCTGCCCTGTCTATTTCCTCGAGTATCTTGTATGTCGTTATCATATGTCCCCCTGTCTCTTCCAGTTAACTTTAGTCTTCCCCTGCAACTCTTACCTCTCTCAGTTCTGGGACTATAGTCTGGTGGCAAACATCCTGACTTTAGTTTTGTGTTTAACGAGATAAGGAGTCCATGCTGGTGTCACATTTTCAACAGTTTGATCTCACACAAATGGTAAACAAGATCCCGGCCGGCTCTTTGTTCAGATTCCTAAAGGCAGTTTATATATTAGCCAAAATTCCAAATGCAGCTGATGAGATTCTTTCGTTGTGGGGTTCAGTAGTGACAGGTCCGGTCTGGGGTGAGGTGAGGCTATGTAGTCAGGTGGATGTGGGGGTGAGGTGTGGATGTGTGGGTACGTGAGGTGTGGATGTGTGGGTACGTGAGGTGTGGATGAGAGAGATGTGGATATGAGGTGAGGATCGAGGGGGGGGGTGTGTGTGTGTGTGTGTGTGTGTGTGTGTGTGTGTGTGTGTGTGTGTGTGTGTGTGTGTGTGTGTGTGTGTGTGTGTGTGTGTGTGTGTGTGTGTGTGTGTGTGTGTGTGTGTGTGTGTGTGTGTGTGTGTGTGTGTGTGTGTGTGTGTGTGTGTGTGTGTGTGTGTGTGTGTGTGTGTGTGTGTGTGTGTGTGTGTGTGTGTGTGTGTGTGTGTGTGTGTGTGTGTGTGTGTGTGTGTGTGTGTGTGTGTGTGTGTGTGTGTGTGTGTGTGTGTGTGTGTGTGTGTGTGTGTGTGTGTGTGTGTGTGTGTGTGTGTGTGTGTGTGTGTGTGTGTGTGTGTGTGTGTGTGTGTGTGTGTGTGTGTGTGTGTGTGTGTGTGTGTGTGTGTGTGTGTGTGTGTGTGTGTGTGTGTGTGTGTGTGTGTGTGTGTGTGTGTGTGTGTGTGTGTGTGTGTGTGTGTGTGTGTGTGTGTGTGTGTGTGTGTGTGTGTGTGTGTGTGTGTGTGTGTGTGTGTGTGTGTGTGTGTGTGTGTGTGTGTGTGTGTGTGTGTGTGTGTGTGTGTGTGTGTGTGTGTGTGTGTGTGTGTGTGTGTGTGTGTGTGTGTGTGTGTGTGTGTGTGTGTGTGTGTGTGTGTGTGTGTGTGTGTGTGTGTGTGTGTGTGTGTGTGTGTGTGTGTGTGTGTGTGTGTGTGTGTGTGTGTGTGTGTGTGTGTGTGTGTGTGTGTGTGTGTGTGTGTGTGTGTGTGTGTGTGTGTGTGTGTGTGTGTGTGTGTGTGTGTGTGTGTGTGTGTGTGTGTGTGTGTGTGTGTGTGTGTGTGTGTGTGTGTGTGTGTGTGTGTGTGTGTGTGTGTGTGTGTGTGTGTGTGTGTGTGTGTGTGTGTGTGTGTGTGTGTGTGTGTGTGTGTGTGTGTGTGTGTGTGTGTGTGTGTGTGTGTGTGTGTGTGTGTGTGTGTGTGTGTGTGTGTGTGTGTGTGTGTGTGTGAGGGATGAGAGCCAAATTTGTACACTTACAAACTGGTTTAGACTGGAGAGCTTAAAAGATTAGTAACTTAAATTTAAGGGCAAAACAAGAACATATCAGATCATAAACAAAACAAAGAAAGCTAGAACAAGTTTTACAGTAACTTTAAGGTTCATAACAACAGCATTAGTATTATAGTACAAGAGTTAAGACCAATTGTATATAAAAAAATACAAGTATTCTTTGATCGAACTGCAAATACATTTTTGACATCAATGGGCGCTATTTCACGTCTTCAAATTTAAGCTGAAAGTGTTGACTTTGAATTTAAGCTGAAAACGTTGACTTTGAATTTAAGCTGAAAACGTTGACTTTGAATTTAAGCTGAAAACGTTGACTTTGAATTTAAGCTGAAAACGTTGACTTTGAATTTAAGCTGAAAGCGTTGACTTTGAATTTAAGCTGAAAGCGTTGACTTGTACTGAATATAAGCTGAAAGCTTTATAAGTGTTTATTTATTTATTTATTTATTTATTTATTTATTTATTTATTTATTTATTTATTTATTTATTTATTTATTTATTTATATACAAGAAGGTACATTGGGATTGTGAGAATACATAGCATAGTACAGTAATTACACTCTTGTAAAGCCACTAGTACGCGCAGCGTTTCGGGCAGGTCCTTAATCTAACAGATAATTTTAAGTAGGTAAAATGTTGTTTCATTTCAATATGATGGACAACGGGGCCACATCAATAAACATCACCAAACTATTAAAACATTTGTGGTGTGCACTGTCTACATGTCTAGCCTTCGCTTGAAACAATCCAACGATTCTACGTTGTATTATGATACTCTGGCTTTTGTCCCACATATCTAAAACCCCCCATATTTGCAAACCAGTATTTACCCCATGTATATTCTAAATCTAAATCATAACTGTTCCACTCTTATCAAATATTTTGTGTTCTATTTTGTTTTGATTTTTAAAATGTTATTAATATTACCTTTGTTATAGAGATATAAGTCTCCGTGGTGTAGTGGTAAGACACTCGCCTGGCGTTCCGCGAGCGCTATGTCATGGGTTCGTATCCTGGCCGGAAATCCTTAACTGTAGCCTCTGTTTAACGCAACAGTAAAATGTGTACTTGGTTGTAACAACGATTCTTCGCGGCAGGGGATCGTATTCCAGGGACCTGCCCGAAACGCTACGCGTACTAGTGGCTGTACAAGAATGTAACAACTCTTGTATATATCTCAAAAAAAAAAAAATAAGGGGGACTGACATAGCACTTTAGATCAAGACACAGCGATACAAATATAGAAGCACCAAGAAGGATGTTTGTAGAATTCATTAATAACTTAAGACGAGAGTAGGTCTTAGCGCACACCAATCAGCTGCTCTGAGATTCTTGACGAAGATTAATGTGTTGTTGTCTGTTGCTGTCACAGCCAGTAAGTGTAAGGGGTTGATAGCCATTGTATTCCGTGAAGATTTCTCAGCAGGATGTGATCTGAAGTGTCTTAACTCCTTTAAAAAGGGATTCAGACCATAGCTGCTCTCCCACCGGAGCAGTTTCCGCGCCTCTGCCGAATTTGGAGACTCCGTGTTGCACATTAATGCTAGGATTCACAAATCCACGTCGGTCAGGGAAAGTGGATTTCATTGCTGAGGCAGGCTCTCTATCCAGCCGTAAATAGCGAAGCTCTCTGCAGTTCCGCATAGCTAATGCTGACATTGATTCGATAATGGACTTAATTAAGAACATATATCAACCTCCTTGGTAATTAAAAGCCACCACTCACAGCCCCAGGAACTAGCTAAGTATATTCAGGTTTTTAATTTGACTCAAGATTGCAGTATATATTCTCAGATCATATACACCAAAAGGTATAAGGTATACTACTGGGTGTATATATCCCGGCATATATATACCCCTTACATGTATGCGGTACCCAAGTGGAAGACATTTGCCTAATTATAAGTCTGCATATTCATGGTCCAAGAATTACCATGCAGGTTATAAGGCAGCGGTGGAGGTTCGTGCAGGTGTGACCAACACTGGTTTGCTTTCATTGGTTGTTGAAACTACAAGTGTGTGTATAATAGATTGTCAGTTGTATTGAAATACATGGTGTATGATAGATGGGTAGATATCAACTGAGAGTATGAGAGAGGGGACAAACAGAAAGGGCGTGCGTGATAGATGGACAGACATCAGGATGAACAGTCCAGCGGGTTTTCTTCCTATTGGGGAGTGTTGTACATGCTGCTATGACGGTGTGTCCGTTCGCAGGATGAGTGGCGCTGTCCACTCACCGGTTGAGTGGCGCTTTCCCAATAAACTCGCCCCTCGGGGCAAAACTTAATCAAGGGAGAGTATGAGAGATGGAGAGTCAAGCGAGCAACTATAATGCCAAACTTACCTACGGCTTGTAGCGGGCGACGTCCTCACAGCAAGTGATGTTCGTACCAGCGTGGGCTCTCAAGTCTTATATATGTCTCTCCCTCCCCCTCTTCTTTAAGCTCCACCCTCTTCTACCCCTACCTCCTCCGTCGCCCCCCATCCTCAACCGACTCCACCCCCATCAAAATCCACCCCCTCGAGCATATTAGGACCCCCACCCATGCTCCCAACTAACATCTCTCACCCGCCACTATCCAGTTTGGACCCTATTTGGCAGACCCCCCTTTACCGAGAGTTTATTACCCCAACGTAAGTCTATGACCCCTCTTTGAAACCCCCCCTCCCTCCACCGTCCACCCATTTTGTCTACCAGGATAGCCTAATATGCCTATTAAGGTGTCCGTATTTCTTCTGTTGTGGTCGTATTGGTTCCGGGAATCAATCACCTCCTGGCCTGGCCTGGTGGTCCCCATAAGTATTAGTATAACTTAGCTGAAATGAGAGCAAGTATAGAGGAGCTGGCGTAGCAACAAGTACCGAGCTGATTTAAAACTGACGCGAACCAACAGTCTCTTACAACAACAACATTCTTCTACCGTCATTAACAGCCCTATACTCACACCTTATTAACATTTCAGACTGTCTAGAGAAACCCTAGTTCAATCTAGGCATGTCTGGGTTATATATTTCCTCTGTATTTTCTATTATGTTGTAAATTTGTGGGTGATAGCCTATTTTTGTTTTCAAATTCTACGTCTGTCGGCACATGAGGCTTCCTGTTCCAGTCAGTTGGGCCGGGCCCGACTCTGGGGTTTAGGGACATTGGCACACAAGCTCATTTAGTCCCTGTTTGTGATCGGATGTGTGGGAAGGAAATGGAAAAGAAGAGAGAGAGAGAGAGGTTCGAACCCTCATCACGATCCTTGTGGATTTGTTGGTTAATGTATGTGTGCAGGCACACAGGTTTCTTGTTCCTCCCGATGCGTTAGGGACCGATAAGCAGGTCAGTGGCGGGTTCACCAGGCTGTTGGGACTGGCATGCAGTAAGAACCCCACTTACACTGCCTATAGGAAAGTAAGTGGTGAGTTGGGGCCCTACTTCAGAGGTACTGGTGTCGCCTTGGAAGTCATCCAGTTCTAAGGGGTAAACTTAAGTTTGGTTCTAAGGGAAAAACCACTAACCAAAAGTACAGAGCTGAGCTGCTAGTCAATTACATCAAGTATTCAGATCCTGTTTACCTAAGGTGGAGCTATAAATCAAAAACAGGACAATAAAGCAATATGAGGAACGTCTTTATGCAACTATTTGCGTACCCCCTTAAGTCAAGCGTCTCGAGGTGACCTGGTCAGTCGACTTCTTGTTAAAGGTGACCTCGTGGTTTGTCTAGCTCTTGAAAGTGACCGCATAGTTAGTGTACCCCCGTAAAGATGACTTTACGTGAGATATGGTGTACCCTTTCAGCCCGTCCTCTCGTTGCTACAACGTCACAAAAATGATGTACTAAATTGGCAGAACCTAACGTAATCGAGGATCCACGAATTGAAAACGACCTAGGTGGACGACCCTGGTAGGATCACCTTCCCCTCCCTCTCCCGTCACTACTGACCCAGGTGGACGACCCTGGTGACATCACCAGGACATCACCCCCCCCCCCTCCCTCCCCCGTCACTACTGACCAAGGTGGACGACCCTGGTGACATCACCAGGACATCACCCCCCCCCCCCCCCTCGCTCTCCCGTCACTACTGACCAAGGTGGACGACCCTGGTGACATCACCAGGACATCACCCCCCTCCCTCCCCCGTCACTACTGACCAAGGTGGACGACCTACCTGTCTCCCGTCGTTTCAACCGTCACAGTATTGGAGGGGGTGCAGGTCCGACTGCTGTACGGGGTGTGTGGCGACGCTAGCCTGCGTGTTCTCGCGTAGGGACGCGCTAGGCTCCTTGAGCCGTCTT
Organism: Procambarus clarkii; assembly: GCF_040958095.1. Taxonomy (NCBI): domain Eukaryota; kingdom Metazoa; phylum Arthropoda; class Malacostraca; order Decapoda; family Cambaridae; genus Procambarus; species Procambarus clarkii. The sequence continues at coordinate 25,652,515 of NC_091215.1, read as the reverse complement.
CCCAATATTTCGTAGTTGAATGAAATGCCAAAACTCCCTTCTTGCTCTTATTATATTCCTTGGTCTGGATCTCGTCGATTTTGTTAGAAATATCGGCATCATTTGTGCTCCAGGACCGAGAATTCATCACCCAGTTATACGCATGTGGTTATGAAACCTATACATCTTGTCTCAATCTTTGGCGGCTTTGTTTACATATATTAAACAGTTTACGAGCATCCAAAAATCCAGATCAAATGTTGTTATTGTAATAAACAGCCTCCTGATGCTTGGGAGCTCACGAACTGTTTAAGATGTGGAGGTTCGTATGTACCTAAGTACGTGCTTTGGTGAATCAAGATCTAGCAGATTTGTTTAGGCTACGGACGATCCAATCGGCTGATCCTCTGCTGTCCTTGAGAGAAATCGGTTGGGTTAGGATTGGGGGGGGGGGATGTAGAGAATGGTATAGTTTGTAGGTTGGGGTGGTTGTGTGGTATACTGTAGTGGTGAAGGAGGAGGAAGAAGAAATAGAGGAAATGTGGCTGGGACTAACAGACATACATTTTGTGACAGGCGCGTGAGTTCCAACGGAGATACATAGTGTTGCTGGAAATTGAAATTGAAATTGAAATTGAAATAAGTTTATTGAGGTCAAATACACACAAAGGGATGAGGTAGCTCAAGCTATTCTCACCCCGTTCAGTACAACGTGTTAATACATACATATACACACATCATAAACAATAAACATGTTACCAAACATTCTGAGAGATAAACATATACATTTCCTCCTTCACAAGTAGTATGGTATCAGACGTACACACAAATACTTTTATGTGTTGCTGAAGGGAAGAGTGGCTGTGGAGGGGCGGGTAGGTACATTTAGGGTATAGTTATATGGTATTTTGGTACATATCAGGGTTAAAATGATACTAATTGATGTTTTTATATTTACATAAAATACATTGTGAATACTGTACAGTTTTTAAGAGTGTATTCTAGGACAATACGATATGGTGGTGTAGGCTGGTATGGTGGTGTAGGCTGGTATTGTGGTGTAGGCTGGTATTGTGGTGTAGGCTGGTATGGTGGTGTAGGCTGGTATTGTGGTGTAGGCTGGTATGGTGGTGTAGGCTGGTATTGTGGTGTAGGCTGGTATGGTGGTGTAGGCTGGTATTGTGGCGTAGGCTGGTATGGTGGTGTAGGCTGGTATGGTGGTGTAGGCTGGTATGGTGGTGTAGGCTGGTATTGTGGTGTAGGCTGGTATGGTGGTGTAGGCTGGTATGGTGGTGTAGGCTGGTATTGTGGCGTAGGCTGGTATGGTGGTGTAGGCTGGTATGGTGGTGTAGGCTGGTATGGTGGTGTGGGCTGGTATTGTGGTGTAGGCTGGTATGGTGGTGTGGGCTGGTATTGTGGTGTAGGCACAATACACACACACATATGGCGAGAACGGCTGGTGTATCTATCACAATCAAATCGTGAACAGTGTGATGGAAGTCAATTTTTGCATAAAAATGCTGACAATGGTTCAAGCAGCGGTTGTGAGGCTTTAATAAGCACCAATCAGCCACTTTTGTCAGTCTCAGAATGTTTGGTAATATGGTTATTGTTTGTGATGTGTGTATATGTATGTATTAACACGATGTACTGAACGGGGTGAGAATAGCTTGAGCTACCTCATCCCTCTGTGTGTATTTTACCTCAATAAACTTATTTCAATTTCAATTTCAACTTTTGTCAGCTTGAGGCTATCAACTCATTTTAAAGTTGATTTTCGTCGTTCAAATTTAAACAAATATTGAAGAATTGATTTGGTGTGGACTGTTCAACCCGCCCTCGACTCAAGTCCATTACATCCAGCGGTCGACCCCACAGACGTATTTATAAATTTTTACATGCTATTCATTCCAAATTGGAATTTTCTCAAATATAAATTAATATTATAATATTATAATATATTAGCACATTATCAGGCGGGGACCCAGCTATAGAGCTGTAGAAACCGGTTCTGTCACAAGGCGAGACTTTTCAACCTATCCTGTTGAATAATACATTGTATTTTGACGCCAAAATCCCCAAACAGCAAAATATCATGTGCTATAAATCATAAAGTCTCACCAAATTGTCGGGCTGCTACGTTTTCTATGCGTGGGTCATCGCTTAGGTTAGGTTCGGGACAATTTTGTACATCATTTTTGTGATGCTGTGAGACAACTCGAGAGGAGGACAAGCTGAGGGAGTATAGTGTCTTTGAGGTTAAGGTCGCTTACCGCGAGAAGTAAAGACTGGTATTTCTACCATGTCAGGTGTCGGCTCGTTCTTTGAATAGTAGATGGTGCAGGTCGTCTCCTTCGGGGCGAGTAGATTGGCGGTCGTCTCCTTCGGGGAAAGTAGATTGGTGGTCGTCTCCTTCGGGGCGAGTAGATTGGTGGTCGTCTCCTTCGGGGAAAGTAGATTGGCGGTCGTCTCCTTCGGGGAAAGTAGATTGGCGGTCGTCTCCTTCGGGGCGAGTAAAGTGGACAGCGCCGCCAAGGACAGAGAGGAGAGGGCGTTGCTTTGGTCAGAAGTCAATGGGAGAGATGACATTCCTATATCAGACGAAGAGGAGACTGAGGCAGGTCGCGGCCAAGGCCATCTGGTCAGGGATGCAGGTACAGGCGTCCACTCGCAACTCCAAAGGTCCTCAACCCGGTCAAGAGGGATGACGCCGGCTTACCGCCAGGGGTCACCTTACCAGAGAGGTGCCTGCAGCAAAGGCCCCATGCAGGCACCTTTCCTCTCAGTGTCTGGGCCAAGTCTTGCAGTTGCCAGTGTTCCAACGGTTCCCCCCATCCTATCCTCTCTTTCTACTAAGCATTTCAGTTGTGTATGTATTGTCAATGTTTCGGGTAGCTTACGTGTTGCTCTGCTGGCCCAGCGTTGCCGGGTCTAGTTCCTTCAGCCTTTCCTCGTTAGGTCAGTCTCTTAGCACAGGGATCAGTCTTGTGGTGGCAAATCTTTGGATTAACGCGTTTGCCATTTTCGTAAAGGAATTCGAAAATTCGGGGCAAGTAGAGATTACAATCCCCGAAAATTCGGGGCTTGGAGACTCCTGGCCCACCTAGGGCCAGGAGTCTCAAAGCATTTACGCAACTCCTTACGAAACCTGTACATCTTTCCTCAATCATGAATTGGGTATACGTTTTTTGGGGGGCCGTCTATGGGGGTGTGTATGGTCTTTATCTTGGAGCAATCTTTCTAAGACTTTTTTACGGGCTATTCATGCCCGTGCCACCTCTTGGGTGGCTTAATCTTTATCAATCAATCTTTCTAAGACTTCAGTCGTGTTCCACACGTCTGGTGGCTTGGTGCTGTAGTCTGATGCTAAGTCGTTGTATGTTTAGTAATATATGAGTTTGCATTTCAAACTGTTAGTTGTGTGGTCCAGAGGTTCAGGGTGATGATACGTTGTATTGCTGAAGGGGTGAGTGAGAAGAAAAATGAATGGCTGCAATGGGCTGAAAGGGAGGTGACGGGGGGAGTGGAATGGGTAAGATATAAGGGAAAAGATGATAGATAATAGGGGACGGGGAAGACATCTCCCGTCACGCAGGGTGCAGTCGCACCTCCACAGATCTCCAGTATCAGCTCTTGATACTGGTAATGGCTCAAAAGGGCCACCACGTACGGGCTATTCATGCCCGTGCCACCTTTTGGGTGGCTTAATCTTCATCAATCAATCAATCAATCAGATAATAGGAGTAATCACTTAAGGGACAGGGGGGAGGATTGGCAGTGGAGGTATAGGTATTAGGGAGTTGTTTAACGCCGAGGAAAGAGCCAGAGTGAGTGTAGAAGAGACAAATATAGTGATGATGGCTCAAGAAGATAACCTCAAGATGGTGGAGTACTATGAGGCAGGGGGGGAGGTGTCTTAGGGTGGGTACAGGGGGGGTACAAGGGGGGGGGTGTTAGGGGTGGGTACAGGGGGAGGTGTCTTAGGGTGGGTACAGGGGGGGTACAAGGGGGGGGGGTGTTAGGGGTGGGTACAGGGGGGGGGTGTCTTAGGGTGGGTACAGGGGGGGTACAAGGGGGGGGGGGGGGTATTAGGGGTGGGTACAGGGGGGGTGTCTTAGGGTGGGTACAGGGGGGGTACAAGGGGGGGGGGTGTTAGGGGTGGGTACAGGGGGAGGTGTCTTAGGGTGGGTACAGGGGGGGTACAAGGGGGGGGGGGTGTTAGGGGTGGGTACAGGGGGGGGGGTGTCTTAGGGTGGGTACAGGGGGGGTACAAGGGGGGTACAAGGGGGGGGGGTGTTAGGGGTGGGTACAGGGGGGGGTGTCTTAGGGTGGGTACAGGGGGGTACAAGGGGGGGGTGTTAGGGGTGGGTACAGGGGGGGGTGTCTTAGGGGTGGGTACAGGGGGGGTACAAGGGGGGGGGGGTGTTAGGGGTGGGTACAGGGGGAGGTGTCTTAGGGTGGGTACAGGGGGGTACAAGGGGGGGGGGGTGTTAGGGGTGGGTACAGGGGGGGGTGTCTTAGGGTGGGTACAGGGGGGGTACAAGGGGGGGGGGTGTTAGGGGTGGGTACAGGGGGGGGTGTCTTAGGGGTGGGTACAGGGGGGGGTGTCTTAGGGGTGGGTACAGGGGGGGTACAAGGGGGGGGGTGTTAGGGGTGGGTACAGGGGGGTGTCTTAGGGGTGGGTACAGGGGGGGTACAAGGGGGGGGTGTTAGGGGTGGGTACAAGGGGGGGAGGTGTCTTAGGGTGGGTACAGGGGGGGTACAAGGGTGGGGGTGTTAGGGGTGGGTACAAGGGGGGGTGTCTTAGGGTGGGTACAGGGGGGGTACAAGGGGGGGGGTGTTAGGGGTGGGTACAGGGGGGGTGTCTTAGGGGTGGGTACAGGGGGGCGTGTTTCGTAGGGGTGGGTACAGGGGGGGGGTCTTAGGGTGGGTACAGGGGGGGGGGTGTCTTAGGGTGGGTACAGGGGGGGTGGGGAGGGGCCAAGGAGGGTCAGTTACAGTTCAAGAGGTTCCATTACTGGTGGTTTCTCGCTAATACCCAGTTTGATAACTGATTTCTCTCCGGGCACTTAAGATGTGTTACAAAGTCTGTGAGCGTACATATCTAGATGTATTCATCAAGACGTACTCATCAAGACGTATTCATCAAGACGTACTCATCAAGACGTACTCATCAAGACGTACTCATCAAGATATATTCATCAAGACGTACTCATCAAGACGTATTCATCTAAATAGACTCATCTACACGTAATCATCTTCAAGTACTGGTAGGGGAGGATCAGGCGTCAGCTCCTAAACCCCGCCTCTTATCACGTCTCAGGAGTATAATGTTATGCTACCTTCTTCCTTTTCCGTATCATATTTACGTATAAAACTGCGATAAGCGAGTTAGTATCAGTAAGATCCTCGTTTTATCTATTACATCTATTTACGACTGAACAAGTTCTAAATGGAATCTCGGATTCATTTGTGGTTTTGGGTTCCCTGTTAACAGTCAATGTTAGAAAACGCCTGTTGGTCTCTGTTTAAGCGATAGGCTACCGCTCATGGGATGAGTATGGGGCGCACAATAAACTACCGCTCATGGGATGAGTATGGGGTGCACAATAAACTACCGCTCATGGGATGAGTATGGGGCGCACAATAAACTACCGCTCATGGGATGAGTATGGGGCGCACAATAAACTACCGCTCATGGGATGAGTATGGGGCGCACAATAAACTACCGCTCATGGGGATGAGTATGGGGTGCACAATAAACTACCGCTCATGGGGATGAGTATGGGGCGCACAATAAACTACCGCTCATGGGATGAGTATGGGGTGCACAATAAACTACCGCTCATGGGGATGAGTATGGGGCGCACAATAAACTACCGCTCATGGGGATGAGTATGGGGTGCACAATAAACTACCGCTCATGGGATGAGTATGGGGCGCACAATAAACTACCGCTCATGGGATGGGTATGGGGCGCACAATAAACTACCGCTCATGGGATGAGTATGGGGCGCACAATAAACTACCGCTCATGGGGATGGGTATGGGGTGCACAATAAACTACCGCTCATGGGGATGGGTATGGGGTGCACAATAAACTACCGCTCATGAGGATGAGTATGGGGTGCACAATAAACTACCGCTCATGAGGATGGGTATGGGGTGCACAATAAACTACCGCTCATGGGGATGAGTATGGGGTGCACAATAAACTAGAGTGATCCAGATTCTGCACACTCGAAGTTTTCATAAACCAAAATTCGTATTTTGCAAAACTGTCAATATTTCATATTTTCTCTACATAAGAACTAATATCACTTTAAAAAAATGTCTAATTACTTTTCTAACATGTAACATTAATTAGCACTTCTCAGTTTGTAACACTCTCTCTCTCTCTCTCTCTCTCTCTCTCTCTCTCTCTCTCTCTCTCTCTCTCTCCCTCTCTCTCTCTCTCTCTCTCTCTCTCTCTCTCTCTCTCTCTCTCTCTCTCTCTCTCTCTCTCTCTCTCTCTCTCTCTCTCTCTCTCTCTCTCTCTCTCTCGCTCTCTCTCTCTCTCTCTCTCTCTCTCTCTCTCTCTCTCTCTCTCTCTCTCTCTCTCTCTCTCTCTCTCTCTCTCTCTCTCTCTCTCTCGCTCTCTCTCACACACACACACACACATCCCCACACATTACAGGGGCCTCGTAGCTTGTGGATAGCGCGCAGGACTCCTAATTCTGTGGCGCGGGTTCGATTCCCGCACGAGGCAGAAACAAATGGGCAAAGTTTCTTTCACCCTGAATGCCCCTGTTACCTAGCAGTAAATAGGTACCTGGGAGTTAGTCAGCTGTCACGGGCTGCTTCCTGGGGTGTGTGTGTGTGTGTGGTGTGGAAAAAAATGTAGTTAGTAAACAGTTGATTGACGAAAGAGCAAAGCTCAACCCCCCCGCAAACACAACTAGGTGAATACAACTAGGTGAATACATCTCAAGCACCATAAAAGGGCGTAATAAAATCTTATCTACTTCGAGAACCGGACTTCTCGAGAAATCTTGAATGCCGGCGGCGTTTACATTGGAATCAAACACGGTTGATTGATGAGGATTGTCAAGGCGCTGACAGGCCTCGTGTGTGGTGTGGTCGACCTTGTGGGTATAAGTGTTTCCAGAGCATCTCTCTCTCTCTCTCTCTCTCTCTCTCTCTCTCTCTCTCTCTCTCTCTCTCTCTCTCTCTCTCTCTCTCTCTCTCTCTCTCTCTCTCTCTCTCCCTCTCTCTCTCGCTCTCTCTCTCTCTCTCTTTCTTTTTCTGGGATATTATCCAATTGCTGTGTAAAGCTTTGGTATATCCTCTTATATTGTTCATAAGATGTATATGTCTCAACACACACACACACACACACACACACACACACACACACACACACACACACACACACACACACACACACACACACACACACACACACACACACACACACACACACAGATCTATTATCAAACTGGTCACCAGCTAAGCATTTCTCGATACAGTGCTTATACTTGAAAATTTGCAAAGCTGAAGATAATTAGGGTAAATAACAAGACCATTTATTCCATAGAAGATCACGATATATATATATGAAATTTTAAATGAATTTTGCAAAGTAGACCAAACATTGTTCATGGCACAGAACAACACCTGAACAAGTGAGCATAGAAACACAAGTGTCCGTCATAATTTTTTCGCTGTTTAGAAATACCAATTAAGTTGAATAAGTTAGATGAGGACGTTATTAAAGCTGACTTAGTACGAAATATTAATTGTAAATATGTTACAAATTGAGGCAAAGTCCTTTCCTTTCCTTTTCCAAAGTCCTAACATTAATCTATGAACGTTGGGAAGACGGAACTTGGGGCCAGATTCACGAAGTAGTTACGCCAGCACTTACGAACCTGTACATCTTTTCTCAATCTTTGGCGGCTTTGTTTACAATTATTAAACAGTTAATGAGCTCCGAAGCCCCAAGAGGCTGTTTATAACAATAACAACAGTTGATTGGTAGGTTTTCATGCTTGTAAACTGTTTCATAAATGTAACCAAAACCGCCAAAGATTGAAGAAAGATGTACACGTTCGTAAGTGCTTGCGTAACTGCTTCGTGAATCTGGGTCCAGTTGTCTAGCTCGACCCTAGCTGCTAGCCCGTGGAGGTTAGTGCATCTAGACGAGTACACAACATGCGCTTAGTGCATTTATGTGCACTCAAGCAGTTAATCTCGACACCTGAGAGTTGACCTTTGTGAACTGGTGAACACATGCGTGCTTCACTCCAGGCCGAGCACGTAACAAGGCATTCCAGAGCACCTGTGGGGGATTATGATAGTTTGACCTTCTTAAAGACGCAGCTAGACGTCTCCAGCGTGACGGACCTCCTTAAAGAACGCAGCTAGACGTCTCCAGCGTGACGGACCTCCTTAAAGAATGCAGCTAGACGTATCCTGCGTGACGGACCTCATTAAAGAATGCAACTAGACGTATCCTGCGTGACGGACCTCCTTAAAGAACGCAGCTAGACGTCTCCAGCGTGACGGACCTCCTTAAAGAATGCAGCTAGACGTCTCCTGCGTGACGGACCTCCTTAAAGAATGCAGCTAGACGTCTCCAGCGTGACGGACCTCCTTAAAGAATGCAGCTAGACGTCTCCAGCGTGACGGACCTCCTTAAAGAACGCAGCTAGACGTCTCCAGCGTGACGGACCTCCTTAAAGAATGCAGCTAGACGTCTCCTGCGTGACGGACCTCCTTAAAGAATGCAGCTAGACGTCTCCAGCGTGACGGACCTCCTTAAAGAACGCAGCTAGACGTCACCAGCGTGACGGACCTCCTTAAAGAATGCAGCTAGACGTCTCCAGCGTGACGGACCTCCTTAAAGAATGCAGCTAGACGTCTCCAGCGTGACGGACCTCCTTAAAGAATGCAGCTAGACGTATCCTGCGTGACGGATCTTCTTAAAGAACGCAGCTAGACGTCTCCAACGTGAACGAGCTACGTCTACGAGAACGATACGTCTGTTTAAGTTGCCCTGTCTTGACTTAGGATCAAGCCAGGGCAGATCCTTGAGACCCTTGAGGATCTGAGGAGATCCTCTTGCTTAATGAGGGTCTTAGAGACCGGAGGGACATCTCTCTTTCTCTCTTAGAACGTGTCGGAGGGCGACAACATCCCCGTCAGTGATTGGTTCCAAGAAAGATCCACCCAGTGGCCTGCAGGGCCGTGATTGGTTGCGTCCGTGATGGCTGTGACGCAGGAGTGCTCTGATTGGCTCTGGCCAGAATGCTCTGTGATTGGCTCGAAGAAGGGTACCTCAGTGAACCGGTTTGCTTGGGAGACGGAGTAGTTCTTGCCAGACTTTGTGAAGCGAGGCCTGGTCGACGACCGGGCCGCGGGAACACTAAGCCCCGGAAGCACCTCAAGGTAAGGTAGCGTCTTCACGCTACCGCCAAGATGATGATGATGATGATCTTGAAGACATTATCATGATGAGAAGGATGGTAATGACGACATAGTTAATGCAAATAAGAATGTCAAGGGTAAACAAGATATGAATAAATCATATTGGTGCCTGCACCACCACTACGGTGTTCAGGTGAACAATGAACACCCCTACGGTGTTCAGGTGAACAATCAACACCCCTACGGTGTTCAGGTGAACAATGAACACCCTCACAATGTTCAGGTGAACAATCAACACCCTCCACAGTGTTCAGGTGAACAATGAACACCTCCACAGTGTTCAGGTGAACAATGAATACCCTCCACAGTGTTCAGGTGAACAATGAACACCTCCACAGTGTTCAGGTGAACAATGAACACCTCCACAGTGTTCAGGTGAACAATGAACACCTCCACAGTGTTCAGGTGAACAATCAACACCCTCCACAGTGTTCAGGTGAACAATCAACACCCTCCACAGTGTTCAGGTGAACAATCAACACCCTCCACAGTGTTCAGGTGAACAATCAACACCCTCCACAATGTTCAGGTGAACAATCAACACCCTCCACAGTGTTCAGGTGAACAATCAACACCCTCCACAGTGTTCAGGTGAACAATCAACACCCTCCACAGTGTTCAGGTGAACAATCAACACCCTCCACAGTGTTCAGGTGAACAATCAACACCCTCCACAGTGTTCAGGTGAACAATGAACACCCCTACGCTGTTCAGGTGAACAATCAACACCCCTCACAGTGTTCAGGTGAACAATGAACACCCTCCACAGTGTTCAGATGAACAATGAACACCCCCACGGTGTTCAGATGAACAATGAACACCCCTACGGTGTTCAGATGAACAATGAACACCCCCACGGTGTTCAGGTGAACAATGAACACCCTCCATAGTGTTCAGGTGAACAATGAACACCCTCCACAGTGTTCAGGTGAACAATCAACACCCCTCACAGTGTTCAGGTGAACAATGAACACCCTCCACAGTGTTCAGGTGAACAATGAACACCCTCCACAGTGTTCAGGTGAACAATGAACACCCTCCACAGTGTTCAGATGAACAATGAACACCCTCCACAGTGTTCAGGTGAACAATGAACACCCTCCACAGTGTTCAGGTGAACAATGAACACCCTCCACAGTGTTCAGATGAACAATGAACACCCTCCACAGTGTTCAGGTGAACAATCAACACCCCACCACAGTGTTCAGATGAACAATGAACACCCACCACAGTGTTCAGGTGAACAATCAACACCCCACCACAGTGTTCAGGTGAACAATGAACACCCCACCACAGTGTTCAGGTGAACAATCAACACCCCACCACAGTGTTCAGGTGAACAATCAACACCCCTCACAGTGTTCAGGTGAACAATGAACACCCCACCACAGTGTTCAGGTGAACAATCAACACCCCACCACAGTGTTCAGGTGAACAATCAACACCCCTCACAGTGTTCAGGTGAACAATGAACACCCTCACGGTGTTCACATGGAAGAAAAAAACATCTACACAGGTATTCAGATATGAATATGAATAACACACACACACACACACACACACACACACACACACACACACACACACACACACACACACACACACACACACACACACACACACACACACACTGCTTCAGAGATCAATAGACCATAAATCTAAGAACATGAGGTCATTTGCATCTTAATTGCATAACTAATTAGGGTCAATAGGTCACCATTGGAGGGGGGGGGGGTAGATATAGCCTAAGCTACTCTATCCCTTTGAGATGTATTTATTGCTTATCTCAATAAACATACTCGAAGAAGGTCACCAATACATCGAATCAGGAATAATTATTAGCGTCATTTATAAGGTTAGATAATTAGTTTCTGTGAATTCTCTGGTCAGATTCGGTCGACGGTGTAAACACATACATTGATAATCAACAGGTAAACAACATATATTGTGTAGTCGTGATATATATATATATATATATATATATATATATATATATATATATATATATATATATATATATATATATATATATATTTTTTTTTTTTTTTTTTTTAAATATAGGGAAGGGAGTACCACCTCTGGCTGGAAGAAGGGGGACCCATAGCCTCGGAGGAAACCACACATAACGCATTGGAGGGAATGTGGGTCCCCTCCAATACAGTTTCTGTGTGCTTTTCTCCTACCACCCCCTTCCCTTTTTTTTTTTTTTCCTTTATTGTGTATTTAAAGGTTACAAAACATACAAGACAAATGCCTAAAGGTTATGGATCTCTTGAAGCTCCTCCGCTTCTGGACAGGAACCGAGGACGCCGCAAGCATTTCCCCTCTGGATCGCCACACTGAGACGCTGAAATAAAAAACTAGAAGCCCTTGGGTCTCTGGTGACGTCAATGAGCTTGGACCCCAATTCCTTGAGAAATCCCAAGGCACTCTTGCCCCAGGGGCCATGCGTCTCAGACGCTATGGGAACAAAGAGGTATTGACCTTCCAGTCGCCTGTACTTGAGTGATTTTGCTGTTTCCCTGTGGTTGGCCGCCCCACCTGCTTGATCAGCTCCGAAGTGTACATAGGTGTCAGCCAGGGTGGATACACATGTGTAGTCCCACACCAACTGTCTACCCTCCTTCCATGAGTATATGGTGATGCCATCAGGGCGAAGTGCTGGGAAATCCGGGTTTTGGACCCCTAGGACGCGAGGTTCTCTCTCCGCCGGGCACCCAGCTGAGACGAGGCCCCTCTTGATGATGTCATTGACCTCGTTGTGTCTTGCATGCCAGCCCTTTGTGCTTCCGCAATGCAACCCATGCAGTCCGTATTGGTCTGCTTCCACCCTGTTGCAAATACACTTGTATTCAGTGTGAATTGGGGCACCAAGGCGGAGGGCCACTGCTACACGAAGGGATTCTGGATCTAGGCGCGTGCCCATTGCAGACATGGGTACTGCCAGGAGGAAGTCTCCTGCATGGGGGGCACGCACTGCTCTGAGGCGGGCTTTCTCCTTGTCTGATGTTGCGACGCTTAGCATGGCATCAGCTACTTTTTCCACTAGAGGGTGGTCCCAGCCGGACTGTTTGTGTTGTTTTGTTGGCTCTATAATGGTTGCTGGGGCTGCAAGAACATATAAACACACACACACAAATATGTTATATGACAAAGAGTGCTGGGAAGACGGGACACCACGAGCGTAGCTCTCATCCTGTAACTACACTTAGGTAATTACACACACACACACACACACACACACATACACACACACACACACACACACACACACACACACACACACACACACACACACACACACACACACACACACACACACACACACACACACACACACACACACACCATTAGGCTGCATTTGTGGTCTCTTGTCCCACAAACCCGGAGATGTGCTAGCCTACTCCAGTGAGGGCGTCTCTCCTGCCGACGACCTGCTCCTTCCATTGTCTTCGGCCGTCGCCCAACGCTCTGACACATTCTTCTGGCGTCTCTGCGTTCAGGTTCTTGATAAAACCTTCAAGAAGACACAGGGAAACATATATATATAACATATATATATATATATATATATATATATATATATATATATATATATATATATATATATATATATATATATATGACCCTTGTGACTGGTGCTTGTATTCGTAGGTGTAAGATTCGCTACTGGGATCAAAAAGTTCCAAGGAGCACGGGCTATGGTGATCCCGTAGTGGAATTACTTGGCACAGGAGCGGGGCTGGAACTGGGCTTGTGGTCACGGCTCTATGTGGTTATAGAGCTGGAACTGAGAGGTGTAGTCCGTTGCTCTATGTACAGACACAGAGTTTAGACACAGAGGGGCTTGACAGCTGAGTGGACAGCGCTTCAGATTCGTAGTCCTGAGGTTCCGGGATCGATCCCCGGTGGAGGGGGAAACAAATGGACAGAGTTTCTTTCACCTTGATGGCTCTGTTCACCTAGCAGTAAATAGATACCAGGGAGTTAGACAGCTGCTATGGGCTGCTTCCTGGGGGATGTGTCACAAAAAAGGAGGCCTGGTCGAGGACCCGGCCGCGGGGACGCTAAGCCCAGAAATCATCTCAAGATAACCTCAAGATAACAGAATAAACGCAGTCTAGAGACAAAGAGTTTACTTTCATCCCGAACAAATTTCTGGACTAAGATATACTTGTTTATTGTGAGTAAGGTCTTGAGGCGGCCTTAATAACCCTCCAGAGGTTGATAAGCCTTCATCCCAACGGCCTAAAGCAAGTCTTAAAGACCTTAATTAAGAATAGTGTGGTGTCTGGCGAGACCTCGGAGTGACCTTGAACCCCACTAGGCCCAGGCTCCGTGACCCCTGCTGTCTTGTAGTGTCACACACACACACACACACACACACACACACACACACACACACACACACACACACACACACACACACACACACACACACACACACACACACACACACACACACACACAAATATGTTATATGACAAAGAGTGCTGGGAAGACGGGACACCACGAGCGTAGCTCTCATCCTGTAACTACACTTAGGTAATTACACACACACACACACACACACACACATACACACACACACACACACACACACACACACACACACACACACACACACACACACACACACACACACACACACACACACACACACACACACACACACACACACACCATTAGGCTGCATTTGTGGTCTCTTGTCCCACAAACCCGGAGATGTGCTAGCCTACTCCAGTGAGGGCGTCTCTCCTGCCGACGACCTGCTCCTTCCATTGTCTTCGGCCGTCGCCCAACGCTCTGACACATTCTTCTGGCGTCTCTGCGTTCAGGTTCTTGATAAAACCTTCAAGAAGACACAGGGAAAATTCCCCTTCAACCGGTCCTCGTCGACCAGGAGGCCTCGTCGACCAGGAGGCCTCGTCGACCAGGAGGCCTGGTCGACGACCGGGCCGCGCAAACGCTAAGCCCTGGAAGCACCTCAAGGTAACCTCAAGGTAGGCAGGTCCAAAGAGCTCCCAAAGAGCCAGAGCTCTACCCCCGCAAGCACAACTAGTTGAGTACAGAATTGCTATGATGGGATGTGATGGTTGTAGGTGGGGAATTGGTGGTATTAGGTACGGATAGTAGTGATAGTTTTTTTGTGTGTGTACTCACCTATTTATACTCTCCTATTTGTACTTGCGGGGGTTGAGCTCTGGCTCTTTGGTCCCGCCTCTCAACTGTCAATCAACTGGTGTACAGGTTCCTGAGCCTACGGGGCTCTATCGTATCTACACTTGAAACTGTGTATGGAGTCAGCCTCCACCACATCACTGCCTAATGTATTCCATCTGTTAACTACTCTGACACTGAAAAAGTTCTTTCTAACGTCCCTGTGGCTCATGTGGGTACTCAGTTTCCACCTGTGTCTCCTTGTTCGCGTCCCACCCGTGTTGAATAGTTTATCCTTGTTTACCCGGTCGATTCCTCTGAGGATTTTGTAGGTTGTGATCATGTCTCCCCTTACTCTTCTGTCTTCCAGTGTCGCAAGGTGCATTTCCCGCACCCTTTCCTCATAACTCATGCCTTTTAGTTCTGGGACTAGTCTAGTGGCATACTTTTGAACTTTTTCCAGCTTCGTCTTGTGCTTGACAAGGTACGGGCTCCATGCTGAGGCCGTATACTCCAGGATTGGTCTTACATATGTGGTGTACAAGATTCTGAATGATTCCTTACACAGGTTCCTGAACGCTGTTTTGATGTTAGCCAGCCTTGCATATGCCGCAGACGTTATTCTTTTTATGTGGGCTTCAGGAGACAGGTTTGGTGTGATATGAACTCCTAGATCTTTCTCTCTGTTCGTTTCATTAAGTACTTCATCTCCTATTCTGTATCCTGTATCTGGCCTCCTGTTTCCACTGTCTAGTTTCATTACTTTGCATTTACTCGGGTTGAACTTCAACAGCCATTTGATGGACCATTCACTCAGGAATATGGGGATGAGTGATGGGGATGACGGTAGTCGAGGGTGGAGATAGATGGGGTGAGTGTTGGAGTACTCGCGGTAATCGTGGAGAACTTTATCATTAACGTGGTAGTCTATTGAGAGAGAGTAGTGGTAGTTGTGGTATGGGGATGACGACCCCCCCCCACAACCACACTGTGCAGGTGAGTTGGTAAACAATTAAACAATAAATGCCCCTCGGCAGGTAAACACCACAGAGCGCACATACAGTAATCAACGCCACACTACCCGGATAAACAACGCCACACTACCCTGGGGCCAGATTCACGAAAGTACTTACGCAAGCACTTACGAACCTGTACATCTTTTCTCAATCTTAGGCGGCTTTGTTTACAATTATTAAACAGTTAATGAGCTCCCAAGCACCAGGAGGGTGTTTATAACAATAACAACAGTTGAATAAGAAGTTTTCATGCTTGTAAACTGTTTAATAAATGTAAACAAAGCCGTCAAAGATTGAGGAAAGATGTATAGGTTCCGTAAGTATTTGCGTAACTGCTTTCGTGAATCTGGCCCCAGATAAACAACACCACACTACCCGGATAAACAGGTCTCAACACCTCAACGACACATACGGGGTCACCATAGCCCGTGCTACTTGGAACTTTTTGTTCCAGGTAGCGAATCTTAAACAACAAACACCTCAACACAGACAACTCAACATGCAGTAACACCTCTACAGCAACATTTACCAAACTCCAAACATCAACACACGAGTGTTTATTAATTATTAATCTCCATTTTAACACGCAGATCCGGTAGACATATATCAGTGCCTTAAATCCGAAGGCAAGAGGCTGGAAACTCTTGGGGAAGTAGAAACACGGGAAGAACTTAAAGATTTTAAAAGGTGCTTGTACAATTGCAATGGGGCAACAAGCCTCATTTGCATAGGCATTAGACTGTCGGGAGGAGTCAGTGTCAAGAAGTCAGTGTAGTGGTAAGACACTCGCCTGGCGTTCCGCGAGCGCTATGTCATGGGTTCGTATCCTGACCGGGGAGGATTTACTGGGCGCAATTCCTTAACTGTAGATGAAAAAACGATTCTTCGCGGCAGGGGATCGTATTCCAGGGACCTGCCCGAAACGCTACGCGTACTAGTGGCTGTACAAGAATGTAACAACTCTTGTATATATCTCAAAAAAAAAACAAAAAAAAATGATTGAGAAAGTGATTTGAGAGTTATATCATAGATGGCTACATATTGGTGTCTGTCACTAAGATAGGATCGGATATAGTTCAGGGCAAGGCCTCGGATTCCATAATGGTGGAGTTTAAGTAAGAGGTAGTTATGGTTAATAGTATCAAAAGCCTTTCTCAGGTCAATGAAGAGTCCTTTAGATAAAAGGAAGCGTGCCCAACCGTTTCTGTGCCACCCGGGGGTTGAACGTGGGATCCCCTGATTGTGAATCGAGGTTATATGTTTTTATCACAAAAAACAAGGTTATTGTGTGCATGAGAATAGTACATGAAACTCCAGTGATATTGAGTTTGCTTAGAGCGCTTCAATAATATTATAAATAGTTTACCTTAAATAGTTCATTTTCTATAATACATAATTTGAAAAGAAAATGCAATCGTAGGATATACTTTTGTAAAGCTATTAAAACTATTTTTAATAATTATTATATTAATTCATTGTGTTGGGGGGACAGGCAGCTAGAGTGTATTCATACACGTTAGGCTTATATCGAGGTCCCCCCCTCAAGGTCGAATTACTGACCCCGCCCAAGATAAGGATTCAGGTTTACCTGAAATTACCAGAGGGCCACTTACCACTCGAGTGGACTCTATAAGGGCAAGAAGCCAGCGGCTTGTCAAATGTCCCCCCCCAGTATACTGAAGTATACTTATTGGAGTATAATAACTGTGTGGTGAGCTTATTAACGCTCCCGCGGGTTGATAGGCCACATTCTCAACACATAACCAAGCAGAAATCATCGTATATTTTTTTCCATTATTTTTTTCGGACGTATAGCAAGCTTAGATGGTCCGAGACACCAGCCTGAACATTATACTGTAGCAAATATATGTATTTTTCCTGGGCAGCGTTATTTTCTGATTGCTTTACAAGAAAAAAAATGGCTAATATCAATTATGCGACGTCTTCAGGTGCCTTTAAGATGTCTTCCCCAAGCAGACAGCTTAGGGAAGACGTCTTGAACGCCCTTGAAGGCTGCCCACTAAGGAAACAATGTGTCACAGCTCAACACATAAGGCAGTACGCAGTCTTCAGGCATCTTCAAGACGTCTTGTTAATACGGATCCCGGATATAGACACTAACTTAACACTTGTGAAGCTGTTTATAGGGTCAACATACACGCCCTCCGCTGTATGTGGCTTGAACCGACCCCTGTATTGTTTGACTCGATACACTCTCAGACATCAACTGAGAGTTCATCAAATACACAAGAGTCGACTTACGGAAATTTACACATTTTAATAAATAGTGTGTATTTTAAAGGAGTTTACGGGCTTCGAAACATTATATATATATATATATATATATATATATATATATATATATATATATATATATATATATATATATATATATATATATATATATATATATATATATATATATATATGTTATAAATAATGGTGTGTTGGGCTTCTATGGGGGACTTGGTATTATTAAGGGGTAAGGGTAGTTAGAAGACAAGAGTATCAAATATGGGAGAGCTAAAAGGCCCGGCCCCCAAAATAAACTATCCACAGTAGTAATAACTTGCTACTAGACCATATATGTTAGTCTAAGGGTTGATCAATGTGCTCCCACACAGGAAGAAGGGATACTCTGTAATTCATGTACTTATTTATTAACCCCTTAACAACCCCCCATATACACTCACACCAATAACAATAATAATAATAACTTTACCACACTATCTTACGTTAAAAGCCTTGGTCCACATAGGCAGGATACAAGGTTTACACTAATAACAAGCTAGGGTAAAGTACTACTGGATAAGCACTGAAGCTGGATGCAGCTTAGGGTAGTGATACCACGTGGGACCCTAATACAAAACGCAACACTTAGGGGTACCCAAAACACTGGCAAATACTATCCCCAGGTCTCACCAATCGTTACTACCAGAGTAGGTACACTTAGAAATCATACAATACTTAACTTAATGGTACAGGAACTTAGGGTAAGGGAAATAAGTAAGAGGA
Organism: Procambarus clarkii; assembly: GCF_040958095.1. Taxonomy (NCBI): domain Eukaryota; kingdom Metazoa; phylum Arthropoda; class Malacostraca; order Decapoda; family Cambaridae; genus Procambarus; species Procambarus clarkii. Next base: position 25,633,877 of record NC_091215.1, on the reverse strand, counting down.
GAAGAGAGGAGATTAGGGGTGCAGCCACAGAGTAGGTCTCGTCCGCACGAACGCCAGCCAGAGAAGGACCACCTAGCGACCAGCTAGGCCTCCCATGTCGTGGTGCCGGAAGGAGCCTAATTGATCGTGCAGCTAAGCACATTAAAGATCTTCCCCTATGCAATGTATTGTTACTTTACAAATGATTAGAAAGTATTAGTAAGCAAAGTTGGTGCCTATGTTATTATTTAATAATCAACCCCCAGCTCAGTCTTTAAATGCTCTTTGAGAAACAATAATAGTCTTACGTCTGGCAGGGAAGATACAAACAATTGCCGCTCGCGATGCACTCAACTGTACTACCAGAAAGTTTAATAGCTCAATTTTGACCTCTGGTTTCCACTGGAGAACCCAGGGTCGTAACAATATATATATATATATATATATATATATATATATATATATATATATATATATATATATATATATATATATATATATATATATATATATATATATATATATATATATATGTCGTACCTAGTAGCCAGAACGCACTTCTCAGCCTACTATGCAAGGCCCGATTTGCCTAATAAGCCAAGTTTTCCTGAAGTAATATATTTTCTTAAATTTTTTTCTTGTGAAATGATAAAGCTACCCATTTCATAATGTATGAGGTCAATTTTTTTTTATTGGAGTTAAAATTAACGTAGATATATGACCGAACCTAACCAACCCTACCTAACCTAACCTAACCTATCTTTATAGGTTAGGTTAGGTTAGGTAGCCGAAAAAGTTAGGTTAGGTTAGGTTAGGTAGGTTAGGTAGTCGAAAAACAATTAATTCATGAAAAGTTGGCTTATTAGGCAAATCGGGCCTTGCATAGTAGGCAGAGAAGTGCGTTCTGGCTACTAGGTACGACATATATATATATATATATATATATATATATATATATATATATATATATATATATATATATATATATATATATATATATATATATATATATGTCGTACCTAGTAGCCAGAACGCACTTCTCAGCCTATTATGCAAGGCCCGATTTGCCTAATAAGCCAAGTTTTCCTGAATTAAAATATTTTCTCTAATTTTTTTCTTATGAAATGATAAAGCTACCCATTTCATTACGAATGAGGTCAATTTTTTTTATTGGAGTTAAAATTAACGTAGATATATGACCGAACCTAACCAACCCTACCTAACCTAACCTAACCTATCTTTATAGGTTAGGTTAGGTTAAGTAGCCGAAAAAGTTAGGTTAGGTTAGGTTAGGTAGGTTAGGTAGACGAAAAACAATTAATTCATGAAAACTTGGCTTATTAGGCAAATCGGGCCTTGCATAGTAGGCATAGAAGTGAGTTCTGGCTACTAGGTACGACATATATATATATATATATATATATATATATATATATATATATATATATATATATATATATATATATATATATATATATATATATATATATATATATATATATATATATATACACACACACATATATGTAGTGTTCACTAAGTGTTGACGATCCTTGTGGCTACCAGACTTCTTGACGACTGCTGGGATCACTCCTCCGGGAGACACCCCAACTGTTTATATGAGAGAGTCGACTCGAGACTCGAGTCGAGACCAAAGACCCACTCGACAGAGCGGGTCTCTTAACACGCCCTTGAGGGCCAGCACTTGAGGGCGTTGGGGGGAATAACTTGCCTGACCCGTTGTCATACAAGACACTCTGTTAGTGGACTGGTGGGGCGGACGCCTGACCTATCCTACATGCCTAACTAGCCTAACAGGAAGGACAAACGCTGGGTCCCTTGTACCCATACGTAGCTGGACCTGCCTCATTGTCTCAAGTGTCAAGCAGACTGTCAAACAGGAAGGGGGTGGGGGTAAGGGGGGGATATGAGCCTCTTACCACCCCTCAAGTTGACGTTATCTTACGGATGCAAAGTGTGGGAAGCTCCTTTTAAGAACACTATCTATATCTATCACAAAGTGGGCCACAGTTCCTTAGGTAACGTCATGTACCTCAGTATACTGGGGGAAAAAAATATATATTTTGGAATGATAATGAAAATGAACTACCCGAATTAAGTCATAAGAAACACAGAAGAAGCAAGAGACCCGCCCTGCCACACCCCCGACTTTCCCTTGAACACTGATTGGCTGAGACGAGTTACAGGCGTCGAGCTGATTGGCTCACATCGGCTACGACCCTCATTGTTTATTGCCACATGTAAATTATGATAAGCGGTACATATGTGTTGCACTGCAACAGTGGAATGTGGTCTTGTTACCCCCCTCCCCCTCCCCGTCTGGACTTGTTGACAATTTCTGTTTGTAAACAATGTCGGAGGCTGTTGGCTTATGTGTTACAGATCAAGAGAGTCTGTGTGTGTACTCGCCTAGTTGTGCTTGAGGGGTGGGGTTGAGCTTCGGCTCTTTGGTCCCGCCTCTTCAATTGTCAATCAACTGATGTATGAGTTCCCGAGCCTTTGGTTTAATACATTGTACATTTGTATTTAGTACATTGTTTTAAATGTACATTTAAAACTTATGTATGGAGTCTGCCTCCATCGCATCTATTCCTAATGCATTCATTCCCTTTGCTAAGTACTCTGAAACTTTGAATCTTTCTAGCGTCTCTATGGGTCATTTGGGTACTATAATAAGTATCTACCTGTGTCCCCCCTCGTTCGTGTACCACCTGTGTTAAATAGTTTGCTTTTATCTACCCTGTCAGTTCCTCTTGAGAATGTTGTAGGTGGCAATCATGTCTTCCTTAACACTTCTGTCTTCCAGGGACATGAGGCTTAATTCCAATAGCCTTTTGCAGGCGATCAGTCACAATAACGTGGCTATGATTAACGCAACAAAGCACAAAATGAGGTTCACGCTGTGTGTATGGAAAAGGGAGAGAGAGAGAGAGAGAGAGAGAGAGAGAGAGAGAGAGAGAGAGAGAGAGAGAGAGAGAGAGAGAGAGAGAGAGGGGGGGGGGGGAGGGGCACCGTATATAACCACACCGTGTTCGTCATGGAACGCTAAAATAATGGCTTTTCCTCAAGTAGCCATGACCAGTCGCCCATTGTCTTTTGTATTAGTCTCCACCACGCCCTCACGAATCTTAACCACGCCCTCACGAATCTTAACCACGCCCTCACGAATCTTAACCACGCCCTCACGAATCTTAACCACGCCCTCACGAATCTTAACCACGCCCTCACGAATCTTAACCACGCCCACACGAATCTTAACCACGCCCTCACGAATCTTAACCACGCCCTCACGAATCTTAACCACGCCCTCACGAATCTTAACCACGCCCTCACGAATCTTAACCACGCCCTCACGAATCTTAACCACGCCCACACGAATTTTAACTACGCCCCCGCGAATCTTCGCCACGCCCTCACGATCGAAACCATACACAAACCTCATTGAGAACCATACACAAACATGCTCAGGCCTTCAAGTATATCCGAGAACAAACACATACGACTAGTATAATAGTCATAGAGAGGGCAAAACAAAAACAAATGGATCCAAGCCTATTGGTTCCCAGAGATTAACTGGTCGACAGCAGTGTTGCCAGATTGGGCTACAAATAGCGAATTGGGCTACTTTTGAGAGCCCCGCGCTCCCAAATTTTTAATTTCGCTACTTGCTACTTTTTGGGCTAATTTAAAAGCAAGATGTGCTAATTTGGGCTATTACTGTTAAGAATGTACGATTGCGAGTTACATGAAAGTAACTAAGCTATAAATAATTGTAATTAATAATAATTGTAAATATTAATTAATACTAAATAATATTATTTAATAAATTAGTCCCAATTCAATGCAGAGTTTTCTTCCAAACACAGAAACTTGTAAATATAAATACAAGATAATAGATCGATAAATAAATAGACAACTTTCAAATATTGCACCAAGTAATGGCGAGAGGAAGAAACTAGACAGTATACATTTGAAATTAATAATGGATGAATGGTAATAAATTGGTGTATGTTTGTATGTATACAAGACAAAGTCCATTTAATGGCAGAATTTAGCCATTTTGTGTAAAAACTTTTATATCTCATATTATTAATTATAACAGTAATCGAAAAAAGTCATAGTTTGTATATACAAGAGATGAAACAGAGCTAGAGCGGTGTGCCGAGTCCATAAGGAGGCCGAGCTTCCAGAAATACCTTCCTGTGATTGGCTGTTGCGGGGAATACCAACACTCTTTTATGAATAAAATTTAAACTAAGAAATAGGTTCTTGTGAACAACAACAAGGTTGTTGTGAAAAAAGAACAACAATTTCTGTTTTGCACCTGACAGAAATCTCCATCTAACTGAATAATTTACTCGAATAAGAGGGCAGAGCAGTGTATCATTATTTGTGTCACGGCAACCCCCAATAATAACGTCTCAAGTTAGGTAGCCACAGCCCATTTTTATATAACATCTGTTATATCCTGCAATATTTAATTATCACTTTATTGACACTTTAAATAATTAACACTTCACTTTTTGGGTAAATTAAAGTTAAAGCAGAATTCCATAAGCAGGACTGGTGGGCTGAACTAAGATTATTTACTAAGTGGCTGGAGCCTTTAGCTGATCCCTTCCTGTGATTGGCTGTTGTGTGAATGTCAACAAAGAGTTCCTACCAATGATATGCCATTGATTATGCACCCCATACCATCTGTGGGCGGAGGTAGGAACCTCCTACCCGAGCACAACAACCCGCCTTATGTGTTGCTGTTTGGCTATTTATAGTGCGTTGGAAAAAAACTAGATGGCGTTAGTGGTATTTTGTGGGGTAATTTGTTATAAGTGTAATTTGATGTCAACAGATGGCGTAAGCTGTATCTTATGGCCACTATTGACCAGCCAGTTGATAGTGTTCTCTTCTGCCGACAGATGGCATCAGCTGTCTTATTAATACTTCCGAATTCCCTTTAAACACTGATCTACAAATCCCTTGGCTTATGATAAGGATTTATACCATTTATCATAAGTATTAGATAACTGGAGTTCCGCAATTACTTTTATTTATCAACTGTTCAGGATATCATCATATAATGTCTGGTTAGGACGTACTGCTCTCGATTGATGAAGATTAAGCCACACAAGAGGTGGCACGGGCATGAATAGCCCGTAAATACTGCTCTCGTAATATTATTCAGGGGGGGGAACTATCAAATGAAAGCGCCAAGCCATTACGACTATGTAGCACTCGGAAGGGATCAGGATACGGATTTCAGATGGAACGGGGGAAAGGAATGGTGCCCAATCTCTTGGGCGGTCGGGGATTGAACGCGGACCTGTAGGAAACGAGACCGTCGCTCTACCGTCCAGCCCAAGTGGTTAAGCGTAATATTATTAAAACAACAATTTATGCATATAATAACAGCATTTCGCACTAAAAATACTTGAATATATTGAAATTTAGTAGTGAATTCCAATCTAGGAATCTCCTATGACTAAACTGTACTTTTTAATCATTTTTATGTACTTACTACTTATTATTAAATTATTAAGTACTTACTATAATAATTAAATTAATTATTTTATTTAATATTTAAATTAAATGATATAATAATAGGTAATAATAAATCATTGTGTAGGGGGACAGGCAGCCAGTGTATATATACATGTTAGGCTTATACCAAGGTCTCACAAAGGTGCCACAAAGGTGCCAAATTAAAGACTGGGTGCTGCCGGGGCGGGCCCAAGGGCTGCTGGCGGCCCTGGCCAGGCTGAACTTCCGCGCCCTTATAATCACCATTGTTTAATAATCTTCACAGGGAGAAACAACTGTAAATACAGGAATAGTTTATTACAACATACACGGTAAAGAAAACAGCTCGGAAACTAAGGAAATAAAGCTGCCGAAAAAACATTAAAGTCCACTTCAATTTCAAGTATGTTTATTGAGACAATAAAAAAATACATCTCAAAGGGATAGAGTAGCTTAGGCTATTTCTACCCCCCCCCCCCCCCTCTACTTCAAGTCCCTCAAGGGGCGCACAAATTCAGTGAGTACAAATACACAAATCACAATACAAGAATCCCATTTAACATAGCAGGTTAAAATAGGAAGCACAGCATATAAGTGTTACAAGTGAGTTACAAGTTACAAGGGAACAAGTGAGAAGGCGGTGGAGGCCAAAACCGGGAATGCACACTGATTTTAATGCAGATATGTCGTGATTATCCTATTATTAAGATGTTAAGGCACGAAAACCTTTTTATTCGTTAAATTGTATAAGGCAATTAAAAGAACCTAACTCATCAATATATATATATATATATATATATATATATATATATATATATATATATATATATATATATATATATATATATATATATATATATATATAGATAACTATCCGAGTGCCGGCGGTGGGGTGGTTCATATAGCCTCGGCTATCACCTCATTTTGTCCGGTCGTGATGGTCAAGTGGATTAAGGCGTCTTGTACATACCAGTTGCGTTGCTTCTGGGAGTATGGGTTCGAGTCACTTCTGGGGTGTGAGTTTTCAGTTATATATATATATATATATATATATATATATATATATATATATATATATATATATATATATATATATATATAATATATATATATATATTATATATATATATATATATATATATATATATATATATATATATATATATATATATATATATATATATAATATGTGTGTGTGTGTATGTGCAGAAATAATATTAATAAAACAATTAACATCGTGTAGTGTACTCTATATATCAAAATATATTACTTTGAAACCCATATCATTCACTAAAAAAAATTGGGCTACTCTTATTACAAATTCGCTACATTTTGACCATCAACTCGCTACTTTCAGCAATTTAGATCTGGCAACCCTGGTCGACAGTGGAGCCCCTTAGAGGGCATGGGGGGGGGGTGTGGAGGGTTGAATACACAATATCATACGACTTGATAATGGGTCCAGGGCGGACCGAAACGTCGTGGCTTCTCCATCTTCTGAGATGGGGTCTGAAGGCTTATATTAGCCCTCAGAGGTTGAAGATTTAAGAGTTGAACACGCTTCTTGTTTAAGGATTTCGAATCTTTGCGCTGCTGCTGACAGTCCGAGGCAAGACAGTTGTAATATGTAGGGGTATGTGAGGCGTGAAGAAGGAAGGAAGGGGAGGTGAGGAAGGAAAGGAAGGTGAGGAAGAATGGAGAGTTAGGTTAGGTAGGGAGAGAAGGAGGGTAGAGGGCGGGAGGGGGCGGCGGCGGGCGGGCAGGCGCCAGGTTGAGCCAGGCGTCAGAAGTGTCGCGTCAGTGGAGGTGAGAGGACGTGTCGCTGCTCCCTCGTGTTATTTTCCCCGCTGCCACAGTTACTTCCCAGCCGCTGTGTGCCTCGGTGATGGCGCCGAGCCTTCCTGGATAAGTAACGCGTGTGACCATCACAGTCCCAGTCGAGTGGGAGACATGTGCTAGAGCTGGGTGGTGGTGTTGTTGTTGTTAAAGGTTCTCTTGCAAGATGCTTGGACCAGTGGGCATGCCCCGCGTCGGCCACTCGGTGACCTGGTCTGACCGCGAGGTCAGCATCTTATCGCCGCCCGTCCCGCATATCCTCGTCAGCGCCGAGAACGCCGCGATCTCGCGCCTCGACCGATACTTCGACCCTCAGCCGCCGCCTCGGCCGGCCAAGCCCGTGGGTCTGCTGCCCAAGCCGTGCCCCGCCCCGGCGGCCTCCAAACCCAACACACTGTCAAGTCTCATGATCGGGCCGCCGCCGCTTATCGACGGCGCCGCCTGCAAGACGTCCACGTGGACGTACAAGCAGGTGACGACGGCACGTAACTCCGGGATGTCTGATGTGGAGAAGGGCGTGAGGTTCCGGCCGGAGCGGCGGGAGAGGCGGCCGGTGCAGAAACTACAGTGGCGGGACAGTGCTTGGTCGAGGGGCTTCAGCGCCCCTAAGGACGACTATCTGGACCTCGACACCCGCATAACGGCCTCGTCCTCGGCCGACGGTTCTCCGCGCCACGCCATAAAGCGGATCCTGCTCCTGACGGAGAACTACCAGTACCGCGACGCCGCCTCCTTCATCCATCGCCTCCCCGCCGCCACCTTCAAGGTCATAGTGACGGACCTGCCCATCGAGGTACTGGTGGACGCCATGCCCCACTCACTGCCCATCGTCGAGGCCCTCTTCTGCAAGGTGAGCGACACGGCGCCCGTCGTGGTCGGCTCCACCCGCATCCTGCGCCCGGAGGCCGTCGTCTGGCAGATGGTGCGCTTCTTCGCCCAGCAGGAGGAGTGCCTGACGGGGGACATCCGATGGGAGTTCTGCGGACCCTTCGTCACCTCCTGCAAGAAGGTGCTGCGCGTCATCGCTCGCTCCGAACCCAAGATTCGCAAGATCTTGCAACAGAGGCGCAAGCAGCTGGAAAAGGCCATCGAGGGCATGGGCCACCATGGCCTCGTGGGCACCTCCGACGAGTCCCTCCAGAGCCTCCACGACGCCCTCAAGCTCGAGTTCGAGAAGGTGGTGAAGTCGTACACTCAGGCGCTGGAGAAGCTGGAGGAGCTGAGCCTGAGCAACAAGGCGTCGCTGCAGCGTAGCATCAGCCACGGCCCGGCGCCCATCCAGGCGTCGCACCAGCGGCAGCTGTCCATCACGCAGGAGGAGGTGCAGCAGCGCCTCATCAAGAACAAGACGCTGCTCAACGTGGTGGAGCCCACGCTCGGTAACCACTCCCTCGACCTCCTCCTCGGCATCCTCCAGCGGAGGATCGAGTACGACAAGGAGACACTCTTCCAGTTCACGCAGCTGCGCAAGGAGGCCAAGGAGGTGGATGGTAACGCAGTCATCGCGCCTATCCTCATGCGCTACACGCACGGATGTGAACAGGTGAGATGCGCATCTGGGCGGCGCATTAGCGCTTCAGGTGTCTGCTTCACCAGACACGATGTCAATGTTTTGATTAACATAAGTGTCCTGAGGGAGTTCTATTGGGTTCTCAGGACCGTCCCAGGTCTTGAGGGAGGGACTCTATTGGTCCTTACGAGACCGCCTTGGGCTGAGGGAGGGACCCTATTGATCCTTACGAGACCGCCTTGGGCCTGAGGGAAGGACCCTATTGGTCCTTACGAGACCGCCTTGGGCTGAGGGAGGGACCCTATTGGTCCTTATGAGACCGCCTTGGGCTGAGGGAGGGACCCTATTGGTTCTTACGAGACCGCCTTGGGCTGAGAGAGGGAGCCTATTGGTCCTTACGAGACAGCGTGGGCCTGAGGGAGGGACCCTATTGGTCCTTACGAGACCGCTTTGGGCTGAGGGAGGGACCCTATTGGTCCTTACGAGACAGCCTTAATTACTATCCACCAACTCATATGCTTATATATCCAACTAATGCTTGAAACTTACCAGTGTCGGCTCCCATAATGACAACTTGTTCTATAAATCTGTTACCCTCTATTTCCATACCAAAGTTGTCCCATATCTTTTCTAAATCTAAACTTATCTTTGTTTCGTGTTCTAACTTAATTGGGTTTGCTATTTTTAACACTTTTATTATATTTGCCAGGGGATAGGATGCACCACCACCTCAGTATACATATATATATATATATATATATATATATATATATATATATATATATATATATATATATATATATATATATATATATATTTTATTAAATATGACCGAAAAAGTAAGATTAATAATTCTAACACGAATTTTCTCAATCTTTCGTACATTATGCTTCACTGTTGGAGGTAAATCAAAAATCACTTCTCCAAAATTCATTTTTATTTCTAGTCTGACGCGACACGGGCGCGTTTCGTAAAACTTATTACATTTTCAAAGACTTCACAAATACACAACTGATTAGAACTTGCATTTCCCTGATTTTATATCTACATTTGAGTGAGGTGGGAAGGGTGATGTGGCATTACATTTGAGTGAGGTGGGAAGGATGATGTGGCATTAGAGGATATTAATAGGGTATTAAAAGTATCAACACAAGACAGAACACGAAACAATGGATATTGAATAGAAGTGTTTGTAGAAAGCCTATTGGTCCATATTTCTTGATGCTTCTATATTGGAGCGGAGTCTTGAGGTGGGTAGAATATAGTTGTGCAATAATTGGCTGTTGATTGCTGGTGTTGACTTCTTGATGTGTAGTGCCTCGCAAACGTCAAGCCGCCTGCTATCGCTGTATCTATCGATGATTTCTGTGTTGTTTACTAGGATTTCTCTGGCGATGGTTTGGTTATGGGAAGAGATTATATGTTCCTTAATGGAGCCCTGTTGTTTATGCATCGTTAAACGCCTAGAAAGAGATGTTGTTGTCTTGCCTATATACTGGGTTTTTTGGAGCTTACAGTCCCCAAGTGGGCATTTGAAGGCATAGACGACGTTAGTCTCTTTTAAAGCGTTCTGTTTCGTGTCTGGAGAGTTTCTCATGAGTAGGCTGGCCGTTTTTCTGGTTTTATAGTAAATCGTCAGTTGTATCCTCTGATTTTTGTCTGTAGGGATAACGTTTCTATTAACAATATCTTTCAGGACCCTTTCCTCTGTTTTATGAGCTGTGGAAAAGAAGTTCCTGTAAAATAGTCTAATAGGGGGTATAGGTGTTGTGTTAGTTGTCTCTTCGGAGGTTGCATGGCTTTTCATAAGAAGGAAAGTGAAAAGCCATGCAACCTCCGAAGAGACAACTAACACAACACCTATACCCCCTATTAGACTATTTTACAGGAACTTCTTTTCCACAGCTCATAAAACAGAGGAAAGGGTCCTGAAAGATATTGTTAATAGAAACGTTATCCCTACAGACAAAAATCAGAGGATACAACTGACGATTTACTATAAAACCAGAAAAACGGCCAGCCTACTCATGAGAAACTCTCCAGACACGAAACAGAACGCTTTAAAAGAGACTAACGTCGTCTATGCCTTCAAATGCCCACTTGGGGACTGTAAGCTCCAAAAAACCCAGTATATAGGCAAGACAACAACATCTCTTTCTAGGCGTTTAACGATGCATAAACAACAGGGCTCCATTAAGGAACATATAATCTCTTCCCATAACCAAACCATCGCCAGAGAAATCCTAGTAAACAACACAGAAATCATCGATAGATACAGCGATAGCAGGCGGCTTGACGTTTGCGAGGCACTACACATCAAGAAGTCAACACCAGCAATCAACAGCCAATTATTGCACAACTATATTCTACCCACCTCAAGACTCCGCTCCAATATAGAAGCATCAAGAAATATGGACCAATAGGCTTTCTACAAACACTTCTATTCAATATCCATTGTTTCGTGTTCTGTCTTGTGTTGATACTTTTAATACCCTATTAATATCCTCTAATGCCACATCATCCTTCCCACCTCACTCAAATGTAATGCCACATCACCCTTCCCACCTCACTCAAATGTAGATATAAAATCAGGGAAATGCAAGTTCTAATCAGTTGTGTATTTGTGAAGTCTTTGAAAATGTAATAAGTTTTACGAAACGCGCCCGTGTCGCGTCAGACTAGAAATAAAAATGAATTTTGGAGAAGTGATTTTTGATTTACCTCCAACAGTGAAGCATAATGTACGAAAGATTGAGAAAATTCGTGTTAGAATTATTAATCTTACTTTTTCGGTCATATTTAATAAAATATGTCTACAGGAAAGACTGCTACCAAAATATACTAATATATATATATATATATATATATATATATATATATATATATATATATATATATATATATATATATAAAGTTACATGCACAAAATCATGTCACCCTCGTCCCCTCACCCTCGTCCCCTCACCCTATGTAATCACTTGAAAAATCCTCTGCAATAAATGGATGATGAAACTTGCTGAAATAGTGTTTTTTTTTTGTACAAAATGATCCAAATAACTCATATACACCTTTCGTTCATTTATACACTTGGGTCTCTGCTTTTCTAGAGTGTATATTTATGAGTTGTTAAACGTCTCTCCTCGTGAGAGACGTCCCTAATTCCCAGGATTAATGAGTCATATAATACTGTTTACTTCTCACAGAATTTATATTCTATAATAAGTGTCATAATCCAAGATAGGTCTGGCGAGGGGAAGGGGAAGGAGTAACAGGTGACTTTCAGCTTTTTAATGAGGTTTTAAGATATAAATGCTAGTGATGTATTTTGTTGGTCATATGTTACTTTTATTTAGGTCCCTGTTTATCATGAGTGTCAGATCATGTTCACAATCAGATTTGCCCATTTCGAGGTGATGGTGCAGGGTGGGGGTGATGGTGCAGGATGGGGGGGTGATGGTGCAGGGTGGGGGTGATGGTGCAGGGTGGGGGTGATGGTGCAGGGTGGGGGTGATGGTGCAGGGTGGGGGTGATGGTGCAGGGTGGGGGTGATGGTGCAGGGTGGGGGTGATGGTGCAGGGTGGGGGTGATGGTGCAGGGTGGGGTGATGGTGCAGGGTGGGGGGGGGATAGTGCAGGGTGGGGGGATGGTGTGGAGGATGTGATAGTGTCTGGCTGGTGGAGGAAGGGTCGGAATAGGGTGGGGGCGGAGAAAGGAATTATTATGTGAAGGCCAGGACAAATATGGCGGTGATGGTAAGGAATAGTGATATATGTGTGTGTGTAGTGGTAACTGCCACGGTACACAACACAGTGGCGCATGTACCCACTACAGTAACGGGCAGGGGTGTCATCATAGGCGGCCAGAGACGAATCAACATAGCGGGCATTGCGCTCGAGGCAGTAGGTGGGTTGGGCATGCTCTACATCACACACACACACACACTGACTGAGA
>NC_091215.1:25609972-25620563 GCF_040958095.1 Procambarus clarkii | reverse complement strand
TCATAAAGAGGTTACAGAGGTTCATAAAAGAGGGTACAGAAGTTCATAAAGAGGTTACAGAGGTTCATAAAGAGGTTACAGAGGTACATAAAGGTTACAGAGGTTCATAAAGAGGTTACAGATACGGGTACAGCAGCTGAAGCTTCGTTAAAGTCAAGATACAAGGGTCACAAAGCCTCCCACTGTAATTCTCACAATAAACTTTAAAAAGCTCATTAGCTCATAGTTCAACGCAAGTGATCTTTCTCCTTTTACAGTGTCTCTTGGGGTCTCTTGGCGGGGTGATAATTTAACAGCATGAAGGGTTGGACCACTGTTGGTCAGTCCCCAAGTGTTCCCGGAGCCTTAAACTGCCTCATCTGACCTCACCGCTCCTGTGCCAGGTAAGTCCACTACGGGCTCACCATAGCCCGTGCTACTTGCCCCCGCTTGCAATGGTCCTATTGACAATACCCATTGAAACCCTTAGCAATTATGCAAATATTTGTACTTAAAGTTCAAACAAGGGGAGCCGGTCGGCCGAGCGGACAGCACGCTGGATTTGTGATCCTGTGGTCCTGGGTTCGATCCCAGGTGCCGGCGAGAAACAATGGGCAGTTTCTTTCACCTCACAAAGAGGTTACAGATACGGGTACAGCAGCTGAAGCTTCGTTAAAGTCAAGATACAAGGGTAAAGGAAACAGGGGCACCCTATGCCCCTGTTACCTAGCAGTAAAATAGGTACCTGGGTGTTAGTCAGCTGTCACGGGCTGCTTCCTGGGGGTGGAGGCCTGGTCGAGGACCGGGCCGCGGGGACACTAAAGCCCCGAAATCATCTCAAGATAACCTCAAGAAGGGTACTGGCTCCCTACATGTGTTGTACCAATACCTGTCAGGGCATCTTAGGTACCCTCTCTGACTAATTAAGGGGCAATTATCAAAAGATTGTACAGTAATTAACTTAAATTAGCAGGTCATTAGGCAGAGGTGGTTACATCACCCTTAACAACCCAATTCATCAAGATTCCCACCAGGAACGACCCAAAGGGGTCAAGTTTCCTTGCATCTCATGCCTCTATTTCCTAACCCGTTCCGCTGGGAAATGATCAAGTTAACTTAAATCATTTTGAAGTCCCCCATAGAATTAGAGGTACGGTCTAAATGGCTTACCATCAAATCTAACCTAGTACTTCAACACCTGGTGACTAGTGGTATATCCTGTGGTACCAAGTTATCCTGGTATTTGTTCAGGATTATACCAGGTAACAACAGTGAAGCCACTGTGTTATAATGAGTATGTTGATAGGATATGATGCTGATATGATGCTGATATGACGATACTATGCTGGCATGATACAGTTGGCATGATGCGATACGGTTCTAACATGATTGACATGATAATTCCTTAATAAAATGACAAATTCAGATTATGAGTTTGTGGGGAACGTGAGTGTGTGTGTGTGAGGGGAGCATGAGTGTGTGTGTGTGGGGAGTTTGAGTGTGTGTGTGTGTGGGGAGTTTGAGTGTGTGTGTGTGGGCAGCGTGAGTGTGTGTGTGTGTGTAGCGTGAGTGCGTGAGGAGAGACCTCATTAACACATGAGTATTGGTAGGCAGCAGTTCACCAGTTGGGACACGTTCTCATCTACCCTCATTAACCTAACGAGGAAAGGGGCCCACGTGTATATATATATATATATATATATATATATATATATATATATATATATATATATATATATATATATATATATATATATATATATATATATATCTCAGATGCTTGTGGTCATCCACCTGTTACTGGCCTCACCTCACTTCCCAGGCGCTGACTCATCCATGCCGCACCTCCTCACTCACCTGCAGGAAAGACAAAGAAATATTAACACACACAAACACCTTGACAAATCCTCACGGGTTATTCATGCCCGTGCCACCTATTGGGTTCCTAAATCTTCACCAATCAACCAATCTGGTAAATCAGTGCCACTAAACTGTACAATTACAGAGCCACAGAGAACTACAGAGCCTATAGAGCCACACACACTCACAGAGCCACACACACACTCACAGAGCCACACACACACTCACAGAGCCACACACACACTCACAGAGCCACACAGACACTCACAGAGCCACACACACACACAGCCACACACACACACACACAGAGCCACACACACACACACAGAGCCACACACACACTCACAGAGCCACACACACACTCACAGAGCCACACACACACTCACAGAGCCACACACACACTCACAGAGCCACACACACACTCACAGAGCCACACACACACAGAGCCACACACACACACACAGAGCCACACACACACTCACAGAGCCACACACACACTCACAGAGCCACACACACACTCACAGAGCCACACACACACTCACAGAGCCACACACACACTCACAGAGCCCACACACACACTCACAGAGCCACACACACACTCACAGAGCCACACACACACTCACAGAGCCACACACACACTCACAGAGCCACACACACACTCACAGAGCCACACACACACTCACAGAGCCACACACACACTCACAGAGCCACACACACACTCACAGAGCCACAAGTCAATTATATATACCCAATTAAATGTTTAACGATCCACAAAAACAATAAAAATTAGATGATAGAGAAGGGATTATAGAGGCGCCACATGAGTGAGTTATCATTGCTATACCAGAGTGATGAATGTAGTTAGCGTGCGTGCATGTGTGCGTGCATGTGTGCGTGCGTGGGTGCGGGCGGAACAGTTTGTGCCTGGTAGTGTGTGTCACTTGCTGGTAAGTGTGTGTGTCACTTCCGGATGAACGAGTCACTTCCGGATGAACGAGTCACTACCGGATGAACGAGTCACTTCCGGATGAACGAGTCACTTCCGGATGAACGAGTCACTTCCGGATGAACGAGTCACTTCCGGATGAACGAGTCACTTCCGGATGAACGAGTCACTTCCGGATGAACGAGTCACTTCCGGATGAACGAGTCACTTCCGGATGAACGAGTCACTTCCGGATGAACGAGTCACTACCGGATGAACGAGTCACTTCCGGATGAACGAGTCACTTCCGGATGAACGAGTCACTTCCGGATGAACGAGTCACTTCCGGATGAAAGCGACTAACGCGACACAGTAAATGCTTCACCCACGTACTACAAATACAAATAATCGCCAACAGAAACTGAACACCTAAACACTGAGAGGCGGGACCAAAGAGCCAGAGCTCAACCCCCGCAAACACAACTAGGTAAGTACCTAACCTATGCCTATATCTGCACAATATGCTAATGTATTATAATATTAATTTATATTTGAGAAAATTCCCGTTTTGAATTTGCATTAAAAAATGAATGCAAATTAACTCCAAATTTATGACTGCGTCTGTGGGGTCGACCGCTGGATGGAATGGACTTGAGTCGAGGACGGGTTGTTTCATGCATAAACCACGCCCGTCCTTCAAAAATTGGGGAGGTAAATGTAACAGCCCCATAAGTGCAATTATGTACTATGTATGACAGTAAGAAAATGTACTTATTACACTTACGTAAGAATAACAGCCTGGTTGATCTGTACTGTGGAGGTGGTGGTGGTGGTGGCTGTACTGTGGAGGTGGTGGTGGTGGTGGCTGTACTGTGGAGGTGGTGGTGGTAGTGGCTGTACTGTGGAGGTGGTGGTGGTGGTGGCTGTACTGTGGTGGTGGTGGTGGTAGTGGCTGTACTGTGGAGGTGGTGGTGGTGGTGGCTGTACTGTGGTGGTGGTGGTGGTGGTGGTGGTGGTGGTGGCTGTACTGTGGTGGTGGTGGTGGTGGTGGCTGTACTGTGGTGGTGGTGGTGGTGGCTGTACTGTGGTGGTGGTGGTGGTGGTGGCTGTACTGTGGAGGTGGTGGTGGTGGTGGCTGTACTGTGGAGGTGGTGGTGGTGGTGGCTGTACTGTGGTGGTGGTGGTGGTAGTGGCTGTACTGTGGAGGTGGTGGTGGTGGTGGCTGTACTGTGGAGGTGGTGGTGGTGGCTGTACTGTGGAGGTGGTGGTGGTGGTGGCTGTACTGTGGAGGTGGTGGTGGTGGTGGCTGTACTGTGGAGGTGGTGGTGGTAGTGGCTGTACTGTGGAGGTGGTGGTGGTGGTGGCTGTACTGTGGTGGTGGTGGTGGTAGTGGCTGTACTGTGGAGGTGGTGGTGGTGGTGGCTGTACTGTGGTGGTGGTGGTGGTGGTGGTGGTGGTGGTGGCTGTACTGTGGTGGTGGTGGTGGTGGTGGCTGTACTGTGGTGGTGGTGGTGGTGGCTGTACTGTGGTGGTGGTGGTGGTGGTGGCTGTACTGTGGAGGTGGTGGTGGTGGTGGCTGTACTGTGGAGGTGGTGGTGGTAGTGGCTGTACTGTGGAGGTGGTGGTGGTAGTGGCTGTACTGTGGAGGTGGTGGTGGTAGTGGCTGTACTGTGGAGGTGGTGGTGGTAGTTACTGTACTGTGGAGGTGGTGGTGGTGGCTGTACTGTGGAGGTGGTGGTGGTAGTGGCTGTACTGTGGAGGTGGTGGTGGTAGTGGCTGTACTGTGGAGGTGGTGGTGGTGGTGGCTGTACTGTGGAGGTGGTGGTGGTGGTGGCTGTACTGTGGAGGTGGTGGTGGTGGCTGTACTGTGGAGGTGGTGGTGGTAGTTACTGTACTGTGGAGGTGGTGGTGGTAGTTACTGTACTGTGGAGGTGGTGGTGGTAGTTACTGTACTGTGGTGGTGGTGGTGGTAGTTACTGTACTGTGGAGGTGGTGGTGGTGGCTGTACTGTGGATGGTGGATGTGTATGAGAGGTGGTGTATTCTTTGGAGGTGTTTACCAATTTCTCTCTATAAAGTCATGTAAATTGGTAGTTTATGTGAGCCCCCCATTCAAATTCACCGATATATGTAGCTACATATGTGAGCGTTTAATGTATATGTTATTAGACACATCTCACCAATTAGTTTTTTTACGGCTACATGCATACTACCACCACTACCACCACCACCACCATCACCACAGTACAGCTACCACCACCACCTCCACAGTACAGCCACTACCACCACCTCCACAGTACAGCCACCACCACCACCACTACCACCACCACCTCCACAGTACAGCCACTACCACCACCACCTCCACAGTACAGCCACTACCACCACCACCACCACCACCACCACCTCCACAGTACAGCCACTACCACCACCACCTCCACAGTACAGCCACCACCACCACCACCTCCACAGTACAGCTACCACCACCACCACCACAGTACAGCCACCACCACCACCACTACCACCACCACCTCCACAGTACAGCCACTACCACCACCTCCACAGTACAGCCACTACCACCACCTCCACAGTACAGCCACCACCACCACCACTACCACCACCACCTCCACAGTACAGCCACTACCACCACCTCCACAGTACAGCCACTACCACCACCTCCACAGTACAGCCACCACCACCACCACTACCACCACCACCTCCACAGTACAGCCACTACCACCACCTCCACAGTACAGCCACTACCACCACCTCCACAGTACAGCCACTACCACCACCTCCACAGTACAGCCACCACCACCACCACTACCACCACCACCTCCACAGTACAGCCACCACCACCACCACCTCCACAGTACAGCCACCACCACCACCTCCACAGTACAGCCACTACCACCACCACCTCCACAGTACAGCCACCACTACCACCACCACCTCCACAGTACAGCCACCACCACCACCACCTCCACAGTACAGCCACCACCACCACCACTACCACCACCACCTCCACAGTACAGCCACCACCACCACCACTACCACCACCACCTCCACAGTACAGCCACTACCACCACCACCACCACCTCCACAGTACAGCCACCACCACCACCTCCACAGTACAGTCACCACTACCTACACAGTACAGCCACTACCACCACCTCCACAGTACAGCCACTACCACCACCACCTCCACAGTACAGCCACTACCACCACCTCCACAGTACAGCCACCACCACCACCACTATCACCACCACCTCCACAGTACAGCCACTACCACCACCTCCACAGTACAGCCACCACCACCACCACCACCACAGTACAGCCACCACCACCACCACCACCTCCACAGTACAGCCACTACCACCACCTCCACAGTACAGCCACTACCACCACCTCCACAGTACAGCCACCACCACCACCACCTACACAGTACAGCTACCACCACCACCTCCACAGTACAGCCACCACCACCACCTCCACAGTACAGCCACCACCACCACCACCACAGTACAGCCACCACCACCACCTCCACAGTACAGCCACTACCACCACCTCCACAGTACAGCCACCACCACCACCACCTCCACAGTACAGCCACCACCACCACCACCTCCACAGTACAGCCACCACCACCACCTCCACAGTACAGCCACCACCACCACCTCCACAGTACAGCCACCACCACCACCACCACCACAGTACAGCCACCACCACCACCTCCACAGTACAGCCACCACCACCACCTCCACAGTACAGCCACCACCACCTCCACAGTACAGCCACCACCACCACCTCCACAGTACAGCCACCACCACCACCTCCACAGTACAGCCACCACCACCACCACCACCACAGTACAGCCACCACCACCACCACCTCCACAGTACAGCCACCACCACCACCACCACCACCTCCACAGTACAGCCACCACCACCTCCACAGTACAGCCACTACCACCACCTCCACAGTACAGCCACTACCACCACCACCTCCACAGTACAGCCACCACCACCACAGTACAGCTACCACCACCACCTCCACAGTACAGCCACCACCACCACCACCTCCACAGTACAGCCACCACCACCTCCACAGTACAGCCACCACCACCTCCACAGTACAGCCACCACCACCACCACCACAGTACAGCCACCACCACCACCACCTCCACAGTACAGCCACCACCACCACCACCACCACCTCCACAGTACAGCCACCACCACCACAGTACAGCTACCACCACCACCTCCACAGTACAGCCACCACCACCACCACCTCCACAGTACAGCCACCACCACCTCCACAGTACAGCCACCACCACCACCACAGTACAGCCACCACCACCACCACCTCCACAGTACAGCCACCACCACCTCCACAGTACAGCCACCACCACCACCACCACAGTACAGCCACCACCACCACCACCACAGTACAGCTACCACCACCACCTCCACAGTACAGCCACCACCACCACCTCCACAGTACAGCCACCACCACCACCACCACAGTACAGCTACCACCACCACCTCCACAGTACAGCTACTACCACCACCTCCACAGTACAGCCACTACCACCACCACCTCCACAGTACAGCCACCACCACCACCTCCACAGTACAGCCACTACCACCACCACCTCCACAGTACAGCCACTACCACCACCTCCACAGTACAGCCACCACCACCACCACCTCCACAGTACAGCCACCACCACCACCACCTCCACAGTACAGCCACCACCACCACCACCTCCACAGTACAGCCACCACCACCACCACCACCACCACAGTACAGCTACCACCACCACCTCCACAGTACAGCCACTACCACCACCTCCACAGTACAGCCACCACCACCACCACAGTACAGCCACCACCACCACCACCTCCACAGTACAGCCACCACCACCTCCACAGTACAGCCACTACCACCACCTCCACAGTACAGCCACCACCACCACCACCTCCACAGCACAGCTACCACCACCACCTCCACAGTACAGCTACCACCACCACCACCACCTCCACAGTACAGCCACTACCACCACCTCCACAGTACAGCCACTACCACCACCACCTCCACAGTACAGCCACTACCACCACCACCACCACAGTACAGCCACCACCACCACCACCTCCACAGTACAGCCACCACCACCACCACCTCCACAGTACAGCCACCACCACCACCACAGTACAGCCACCACCACCACCACCACCACCACCACCTCCACAGTACAGCCACTACCACCACCTCCACAGTACAGCCACCACCACCACCTCCACAGTACAGCCACTACCACCACCACCTCCACAGTACAGCCACCACCACCACCACCACCACAGTACAGCCACTACCACCACCACCTCCACAGTACAGCCACCACCACCACCACCTCCACAGTACAGCCACCACCACCACCACCTCCACAGTACAGCCACCACCACCACCTCCACAGTACAGCAACTACCACCACCACAGTACAGCCACCACCACCACCACCTCCACAGTACAGCCACTACCACCACCTCCACAGTACAGCCACCACCACCACCTCCACAGTACAGCCACCACCACCACCTCCACAGTACAGCCACCACCACCACCTCCACAGTACAGCCACTACCACCACCACCTCCACAGTACAGCCACCACCACCACCACCTCCACAGTACAGCCACTACCACCACCTCCACAGTACAGCCACCACCACCACCTCCACAGTACAGCCACTACCACCACCACCTCCACAGTACAGCCACCACCACCACCACCTCCACAGTACAGCCACTACCACCACCTCCACAGTACAGCCACCACCACCACCTCCACAGTACAGCCACTACCACCACCACCTCCACAGTACAGCCACCACCACCACCACCTCCACAGTACAGCCACCACCACCACCTCCACAGTACAGCCACTACCACCACCACCTCCACAGTACAGCCACCACCACCACCTCCACAGTACAGCCACTACCACCACCTCCACAGTACAGCCACCACCACCACCTCCACAGTACAGCCACCACCACCACCTCCACAGTACAGCCACCACCACCACCACCTCCACAGTACAGCCACTACCACCACCACCTCCACAGTACAGCCACCACCACCACCACCACCACAGTACAGCCACCACCACCACCACCTCCACAGTACAGCCACTACCACCACCACCTCCACAGTACAGCCACCACCACCACCACCACCACAGTACAGCCACCACCACCACCTCCACAGTACAGCCACCACCACCACCACCTCCACAGTACAGCCACTACCACCACCACCACCACAGTACAGCCACCACCACCACCACCTCCACAGTACAGCCACTACCACCACCACCTCCACAGTACAGCCACCACCACCACCTCCACAGTACAGCAACTACCACCACCACAGTACAGCCACCACCACCACCACCTCCACAGTACAGCCACCACCACCACCACAGTACAGCCACCACCACCACCACCTCCACAGTACAGCCACTACCACCACCTCCACAGTACAGCCACCACCACCACCACCTCCACAGTACAGCCACCACCACCACCACTACCACCACCACCTCCACAGTACAGCCACCACCACCTCCACAGTACAGCCACTACCACCACCACCACCACAGTACAGCCACCACCACCACCACCTCCACAGTACAGCCACTACCACCACCTCCACAGTACAGCAACTACCACCACCACCTCCACAGTACAGCCACCACCACCACCACCTCCACAGTACAGCCACCACCACCACCTCCACAGTACAGCCACCACCACCACCACCTCCACAGTACAGCCACCACCACCACCACCTCCACAGTACAGCCACTACCACCACCACCTCCACAGTACAGCCACTACCACCACCACCACCACAGTACAGCCACCACCACCACCACCTCCACAGTACAGCCACTACCACCACCACCTCCACAGTACAGCCACTACCACCACCACCACCACAGTACAGCCACCACCACCACCACCTCCACAGTACAGCCACCACCACCACCTCCACAGTACAGCAACTACCACCACCACCTCCACAGTACAGCCACCACCACCACCACCTCCACAGTACAGCCACTACCACCACCACCTCCACAGTACAGCCACCACCACCACCACAGTACAGCCACCACCACCACCTCCACAGTACAGCCACTACCACCACCTCCACAGTACAGCCACCACCACCACCACCTCCACAGTACAGCCACCACCACCACTACCACCACCACCACCTCCACAGTACAGCCACCACCACCACTACCACCACCACAGTACAGCCACCACCACCACCACCACCACCACCACCACCACAGTACACCCACCACCACCACAGTACAGCTACCACCACCACCACCACCACAGTACACCCACCACCATCACCACAGTACACCCACCACCATCACCACAGTACACCCACCACCACCACCACAGTACACCCACCACCACCATCACCACAGTACACCCACCACCATCACCACCACCACCACCATCACCACAGTACAACCACCACCACCACCACAGTACACCCACCACCATCACCACCACCACCACCATCACCACAGTACACCCACCACCATCACCACAGTACACCCACCACCATCACCACCACCACCACCACCATCACCACAGTACACCCACCACCATCACCACAGTACACCCACCACCATCACCACCACCACCACCACCACCACCACAGTACACCCACCACCATCACCACAGTACACCCAGCACCACCACCACAGTACACCCACCACCATCACCACAGTACACCCAGCACCA
>NC_091215.1:25569972-25604972 GCF_040958095.1 Procambarus clarkii | reverse complement strand
CAGAGGCCGAGTGCCACAGATCTCCGTGTCACTGGGTCCCAGAGGCCGAGTGCCACAGATCTCCGTGTCACTGGGTCCCAGAGGCCGAGTGCCACAGATCTCCGTGTCACTGGGTCCCAGAGGCCGAGTGCCACAGATCTCCGTGTCACTGGGTCCCAGAGGCCGAGTGCCACAGATCTCCGTGTCACTGGGTCCCAGAGGCCGAGTGCCACAGATCTCCGTGTCACTGGGTCCCAGAGGCCGAGTGCCACAGATCTCCGTGTCACTGGGTCCCAGAGGCCGAGTGCCACAGATCTCCGTGTCACTGGGTCCCAGAGGCCGAGTGCCACAGATCTCAGTGGTGCAACACCTTTGAGGGCCGCCAGGCAGCCGGGGGGGGGGGGGGGAAGAGGCACAGGTCTCGTACGGTCAACGACAGCGGTTTGACCCTTCACCTTTGGTACCGACTGAACTCAAGACTATAACATATATTACCCAGGACCCCAGTGGTGCCTGGGGTCACCGCAGGACCCCGGCGGGGACTGGGGGTCACAGGACGACCCCGGCGGGGACTGGGGGTCACAGGACGACCCCGGCGGAGACTGGGGGTCACAGGACGACCCCGGCGGAGACTGGGGGTCACAGGACTACCCCGGCGGAGACTGGGGGTCACAGGACGACCCCGACCGTGACTGGGGTCACGTTTAAAGCCTGGCAAACAGTAGCACTAACACCAGCATCAACAGGAGTAGTCACAATATCACCAGCATCAACAGGAGTAGTCACAATACCCCCAGCATCAACAGGAGTAGTCACAATACCCCCAGCATCAACAGGAGTAGTCACAATATCCCCAGCATCAACAGGAGTAGTCACAATATCCCCAGCATCAACAGGAGTAGTCACAATATCCCCAGCATCAACAGGAGTAGTCACAATATCCCCAGCATCAACAGGAGTAGTCACAATATCCCCAGCATCAACAGGAGTAGTCACAATATCCCCAGCATCAACAGGAGTAGTCACAATATCCCCAGCATCAACAGGAGTAGTCACAATACCACCAGCATCAACAGGAGTAGTCACAATATCCCCAGCATCAACAGGAGTAGTCACAATATCCCCAGCATCAACAGGAGTAGTCACAATATCACCAGCATCAACAGGAGTAGTCACAATATCCCCAGCATCAACAGGAGTAGTCACAATATCACCAGCATCAACAGGAGTAGTCACAATACCCCCAGCATCAACAGGAGTAGTCACAATACCCCCAGCATCAACAGGAGTAGTCACAATACCCCCAGCATCAACAGGAGTGGTCACAATATCACCAGCATCAACAGGAGTGGTCACAATACCCCCAGCATCAACAGGAGTGGTCACAATATCACCAGCATCAACAGGAGTGGTCACAATACCCCCAGCATCAACAGGAGTGGTCACAATATCACCAGCATCAACAGGAGTGGTCACAATACCCCCCAGCATCAACAGGAGTGGTCACAATATCACCAGCATCAACAGGAGTAGTCACAATATCACCAGCATCAACAGGAGTGGTCACAATACCCCCAGCATCAACAGGAGTAGTCACAATATCACCAGCATCAACAGGAGTGGTCACAATATCACCAGCATCAACAGGAGTAGTCACAATATCACCAGCATCAACAGGAGTAGTCACAATACCACCAGCATCAACAGGAGTAGTCACAATATCACCAGCATCAACAGGAGTAGTCACAATATCACCAGCATCAACAGGAGTAGTCACAATACCACCAGCATCAACAGGAGTAGTCACAATATCACCAGCATCAACAGGAGTAGTCACAATATCCCCAGCATCAACAGGAGTGGTCACAATACCCCCAGCATCAACAGGAGTAGTCACAATATCACCAGCATCAACAGGAGTAGTCACAATATCACCAGCATCAACAGGAGTAGTCACAATATCACCAGCATCAACAGGAGTAGTCACAATATCCCCAGCATCAACAGGAGTGGTCACAATACCCCCAGCATCAACAGGAGTAGTCACAATATCACCAGCATCAACAGGAGTAGTCACAATATCACCAGCATCAACAGGAGTAGTCACTGGAGGCACTTTAAAGGAGTGCCGTTGAGGTGGTGGCACCACGCTGCCGGCGGCGGCGTCCAACAGTCTGGTCGACCAGGCCATCACAACCACAAACCCTGGGGGGAAGGGGGGACCGGGTCGCCCGGACATCGATCCCCGGCACCACCACAAGGCATCTTTTAACCTTTAGGTGGTTCCGAGAATGACCAGGTTTCTGACCGGGCCTTTCGGTTAGCGGTCAGATCAACCAGGCTGTTGGACGCCGCCGCCGGCAGTCTGGCGTCTCAGTAACAACAGTCCAGTGAGCTGCTTAACAGAGGGTGACACCCTATACTAAGATCATTACAGGCAAGATCACAGGTAGATATCTGTGATCACAATTAAGATCACAGGTAAGATTATGAGTAAAGACCTGCGTGACTCACTATACTACCCGAGGTGCTGAGGAAGGGGTCATGGATGAGGCACTGAGTAAAGGTCAGAGGTCACCAGGTCAAGTAGTGAGGATACGAGTGACCCTCGATACACACAACACCACCACACACCCACCAATCAACTCCCTCTTACACATACCTGCAAGAATCTCGCAGGAATTGATAGGGGTAGATAAAGACGAACAAGGGGACACGGGTGGAAATTAGAGTACCCAAATGAGCCACAGGGACGTTAGAAAGAACTTGTTTAGTGTCAGAGGTAGTTAATAGGTGGAATGCCTTAGGCTGTGATGTGGTGGAGGCTGACTCCATACACAGTTTTAAATGTAGGTATGATAAGAGCCCAGTAGGCTCAGGAATCTGTGCATCAGTTGATTGACAGTTGAGAGGCGGGACCAAAGAGCTGAAGCTCAACCCCCGTAAGCACAACTAGCTGAGTACACACACACACACACACACACACACACACACACACACACACACACACACACACACACACACACACACACACACACACACACACACACACACGTCACAGTGATTAACTGACCGTTTACACACCCCGCTGAGGACCCCATTACAGTCAACAGTCATCCTGTCACCACTCTTGCACGCAGGGGGGAGGGGGCGGCGCCCCTCTATAAGTACTCAACGGATAAATGGATAATTTAACCAAATCAACACATCTAATGTCTACACTCCTACATCACTCCAAACCATGCTTCTCGCTAACTACCTACCGGACACTGGCACTATAAGATGCCAACTGCTTCTCGCTAACTACCTACCGGACACTGGCACTATAAGATGCCTACCTTGGCTACCTTGAGGTGCTTCCGGGGCTTAGTGTCCCCGCGGCCCGGTCGTCGACCAGGCCTCCTGGTTACTGGAATGACCAACTCATTTTCACAAATACTCAGACCAATAGCCAAACCCAGACCTGAAAGGAAGTCACAACCTTTCGGTCCTGGACCGAAACGTCGCCATTTTCATTTCACATTGAGTGTTATACGAATATTTAATGTACAACAACCAATTTAACCTGACATACGTATTAGGAACTTTATTATTTTCATCGTAAAACGCTAAAGTTCGATACAGCGAATGGTGGAAATGTTTGCATCTTCAAGAGAAAACTGGACTGTTTTCTAAGAGAAGTTCCGGATCAGCCGGGCTGTGGTGGGTATGTGGGCCTGCGGGCCGCCGCTCCAAGCAACAGCCTGGTGGACCAAACTCTCACAAGTCGAGCCTGGCCTCGGGCCGGGCTTGGGGAGTAGAAGAACTCCCAGAACCCCATCAAGCAGGTATATGTGGACCTGCGGGCCGCTCCAAGCAACAGCCTGGTGGACCAAACTCTCACAAGTCGAGCCTGGCCTCGGGCCGGGCTTGGGGAGTAGAAGAACTCCCAGAACCCCATCAAGCAGGTATATGTGGACCTGCGGGCCGCTCCAAGCAACAGCCTGGTGGACCAAACTCTCACAAGTCGAGCCTGGCCTCGGGCCGGGCTTGGGGAGTAGAAGAACTCCCAGAACCCCATCAACCAGGTACTGCCTGGGTGATGCAAATGGCTCAAAGGCACGCAACCGTACAGAGAAAAATAATCTTATTTGTTATTTGCGTATTTCATAAGCACGTCCCCTGGCGTGCCCAAGCGGTACAGGCGTCAATACAAGAGTGAGAGACGCAGGCCAGCGAAGTGCTTCGACCCGGCGTACAGGCACAGTGTACTGTGTACACCACAGTACTACACAGTACGCATCACTCCCGCAAGCACAACTAGGTGAATACAAGTTGGTTTAGAGAGATAAAACAGAGTGCCACCAGCTCCTCTGTCTCTGGTGACATGTCTTTGACAGGATGACCCAGACCCGACAAGGAGATCAGAAGGGTGCCTGGCACTCCTGCCAGCACCGGCACCTGCTATGGAGGTCTCCTCTCTCTCTCTCTCTCTCCCTGTGCTTCTGGCACAGTGCCACAGTGCCCTCCACTCCCTCATTCAAGGTGGGAGATGGAAGATGGAGAGAGGGAAAAAAGTCAAAGAAGGGAGAGGAAAAACTTGCCTCAAAACGAGTGGTTAACAAGTGGAATGCACACGAAGAAGTAGTTGTGGAAGCCACCTCCAGCCACGACCTGAAGGCCAGATTCGACAGAGATTTCGAGCGTCAGAACATTAAATTATAACATAATATGTACAGTACTGCTAACAGGTTGGGGTATAGAAAGCTAGACACCTACCCTCTCTCTCTCTCTCTCTCTCTCTCTCTCTCTCTCTCTCTCTCTCTCTCTCTCTCTCTCTCTCTCTCTCTCTCTCTCTCTCTCTCTCTCTCTCTCGTGGTTACTGATAGGTAAGTACATGCTAAAGCAGGCAGGCAGGCAGGCAGGCAGGCAGGCCGGCAGGCAGGCAGGCAGGCAGGCAGGCAGGCAGGCAGGCAGGCAGGCAGGCCGGCAGGCCGGCAGGCAGGCAGGCAGGCAGGCAGGCAGGCAGGCAGGCAGGCAGGCAGGCAGGCAGACAGGCAGACAGGCAGACAGGCAGACAGGCAGACAGACAAAACACAACACAAGCAGGTGAATCATCTCAACACAAATTGCTTCCCTGAAGGTGACTCACTTTTTCTAAACGCTCCCCCTCCCCCTGTCCTCACCAGGGGTATACCTCCCCTGTCCTCCCTACGGGTATACCTCCCCTGCCCTCCCTATGGGTATACCTCCCTGTCCTCCCTACGGGTATACCTCCCCCTGTCCTCCCCAGGGGGGGGGGGCATATACCACCTGTACTTGGATTGTACCTTGATGACGTTCTGGGAGCACTTCTACTCCCCCAAGCCCGGCCTCGACTTGCGAGAGCTTGGTCCAACAGGCTGTTGCTGGGAGTGGGGCAGAAGTGGGCCAAGGAGGGGGGGGGCAGAAGTGGGCCAAGGGGGCCCGGGGGGGGGCAAAAGTGGGCCAGAGGGGACAAAAGTGAGAAGCTGAGAGCAGACCACTTAAGCCTGGTACTTCTGGGTGTGAGATAATCAATATCTGGACTGCTCCTTTACCTCCATCTCCACTCCTGCTCCACCCTCCTCCCTTCATCCATCTCCTATCCTGAATCATCATCCATCTTCCTAACCCCCCCCCCTCATCTCTCGTCACCCGCTTCCACCCCTCCACATCTCTTGTTTCATCCATCCACCCACTTCATCCACTCGGCCTACATCTCTCTCTCTCTCTCTCTCTCTCTCTCTCCCTCACACACAATACCAAATCATAATACTTCACTCTCAGAATAGGGTCCTCCCACAACCGGTAAGCAGAGCATACACAACCGCAGACACCAACTGCCCGGTTTTGCTGGCTGGTACTGAAACGTGGCAGTCCCTCCCCGTAGACTTTTGCTCTCTAAGGTCGGGTACAAAACTGAACAACTACGTTTGATAGAAAAATATTACCTGAAAGCACTAGTATAAAAAGCTATAATTTAAACTTACACACACACACACAGTAGTTAGTAAACAGTTGAGAGGCGGGCCGAAAGAGCAAAGCTCAACCCCCGCAAAAACACAACTAGTAAAAACACACACACACACACACACACACAAACACACACACACACACACACACACACACACACACACACACACACACACACACACACACACACACAAACACACACACGACTATAACCATCTTGCGAGATGGGTACATCTTTAATATCACACGCTATGTAACCCTACACACAGAGTAGCTGCACAAGAGGCCATGTACCCAAATGTGTAACTATAGCGCTGGCGTATGCGGCTGGCAGAGCCACGATCGCAAGTTTGAGCCCACCCCACAGCTCCTAGTGAATTTTCTCAATATGTAAATGGCGATGACATTGATTATCCGACCACGTGTCATGCCAATCTTCGCGTCGTCACGTTGACCACGTGCGTGTCACCTGTCACTCATGACACACATCGTCCTGTCAAGCACGTGCTTGTCGATTCCTCCTTACTGCCACCTATCTTCCACTCCCAGCGCCTGGCACTAGCAGCGTAGACCATACCAGAGGGCCAGCGTGGCACGCCAGCTAATATTTAATGACCATTTTACTTGTAAGGACCCAGGCCAAGAAGCCTTAAGGCACGTTCTCGGATACTTAACTACCCGGACTCTATGCGGCGCCACTTGCCTCAGTGTGTGTGTGTGCATACTCATGTTTTCTTGGTCTGGACTGAAGAAGGACCGCGTCTTGACGACTTACAGGGGTGTTGACAAGGGGGAGGGGAAGGGGGGGGGGGTAGATGTCTGAAGACATGGAGTGGTTGATCGAGTAGTTGGTCTTAATAACGTTCCCAACGTTAAGAGACCAGTCAATTTACAGTGTTCTTATCCTAACCTACCAGAGGACCTTAAACAGAAAACGGGACAGTACGTCACTTTCGCCACTTGCTTCCATTTTCTAGTAGGACAATTTTTGGTCTTAGGTAACGCATACGAGCGAAATGCGACGCTGGTTGGAGAGTATTTTACCAGACGTCTACCTTGTGTATATCTTGAGTGGTTATCTTGAGGTTATCTTGAGATGATTTCGGGGCTTTAGTGTCCCCGCGGCCCGGTCCTCGACCAGGCCTCCACCCCCTCGAAGCAGCCCGTGACAGCTGACTAACACCCAGGTACCTATTTTACTGCTAGGTAACAGGGGCATAGGGTGAAAGAAACTCTGCCCATTGTTTCTCGCTGGCGCTCGGGATCGAACCCGGGACCACAGGATCACAGTCCAGCGTGCTGTCCGCTCGGTCGACCGGCTCCCTCCCTGTATGTCTCTATGTCAGAAATCTCTCCTGCTTTGCAAGGGAAAGTGAGAACCGAGCTTTCTCAACGTGAGAAAGCACAATTCCCGCCAAACACACACCGAAACTACGACGTTGGTACAACGTTCGAACAAGTTTTAACACCTCCTAACCAGTTATAACAACCAATATAGCAAGTTGTAACAACGTTCTAATACGTCATAAACACGTTAAGCCAAGATGTAACAACTTTATTACAAGTTGTAACAACGTTCTAATACGTCATAAACACGTTAAGCCAAGATGTAACAACTTTATTACAAGTTGTAACAACGTTCTAATACGTCATAAACACGTTAAGCCAAGATGTAACAACTTTATTACAAGTTGTAACAAGCGGAAAATAGACACAGTTACGGTTTGTGTTTCCAGGGAAGTGATCTGAATACTGAGAGAATCGTGGTGGGAGCGAGTGACAGGACCAGAGTACCCAAATGAGCCACACAGATATTGGAAAGAAATTCCAACTTTACTCAGACCAGCCGTGCACAGAGGGGCCCTCAGACCAGCCGTGCACAAGGAGGGGCCCTCAGACCAGCCATGCACAGGGAGGGCCCTCAGACCAGCCGTGCACAGAGGGGCCCTCAGACCAGCCGTGCACAGAGGGGCCCTCAGACCAGTCGTGCACAGAGGGGCCCTCAGACCAGCCGTGCACAGAGGGGCCCTCAGACCAGCCGTGCACAGGGAGGGCCCTCAGACCAGCCGTGCACAGGGAGGGCCCTCAGACCAGCCGTCCACAGAGGGGCCCTCAGACCAGCCGTCCACAGAGGGGCCCTCAGACCAGCCGTCCATAGAGGGGCCCTCAGACCAGCCGTGCACAGAGGGGCCCTCAGACCAGCCGTCCACAGAGGGGCCCTCAGACCAGCCGTGCACAGGGAGGGCCCTCAGACCAGCCGTCCACAGAGGGGCCCTCAGACCAGCCGTGCACAGAGGGGCCCTCAGACCAGCCGTGCACAGGAGAGCTTTCACACCTCCATAACTGCCCACTCTTCCTCCCTTATACAAGCTCCTTCCTCTCAACATGAACACTTACGACCACATTTATGGCAAAAAGCCTCTCGATTGCCCTCCATCCATCAGAGGGAGGGAGGGAGGGAGGGAAGGACGCGAGGATGAAAGCAAGAGAGGGAAAGAGAGCAAGAGAGAGAGGAGCAAGCAAGAGAGACAACAGGGATAGGAGGAGGAGGCAGCACGAGGAGCAATCCCGTCTATCCGGCCCTAGCCAGACAGCGAGGGACTCCTGTACAATATAGACGGAAAACTTTTATAATTAACTCTGAGACTTACAACCTTATAAGAGCCTGGGAAAGTTAAATGCATTTTTAACACTGGTTCATCTCCCAGCATCACTGAGTGGTTCATCTCCCAGCATCACTGAGTGGTTCATCTCCCAGCATCACTGAGTGGTTCATCTCCCAGCATCACTGAGTGGTTCATCTCAGAGCATCACCCCCCCTGGTTCATCTCCCAGAACAAGTCGGCGTTCAATCCCCGACTGTCCACCAAGTGGTTAGGCACCATTCCATCCCCCCGTCCCATCCCAAATCCTTATCCTGACTCCCTTCCCAGCAGGCTTTTCCCCTGATAATTTCCCTTCCCTTCCCCCGCCCATCAGAGAATGGCACCCGTGTAGATCAGGGTTACATCAACCCGGGGACGAATGATGAGGTGTCACCCATCAACTGTCATCCATCACAGCCAAGAGGACACACTACACCAACACACACACACACACACACACACACACACACACACACACACACACACACACACACACACACACACACACACACACACACACACTCACTCTTCAGCACGGGTGGGACACGAACAAGGGGACACAGGAGTCATTGCTGTAAACAACCGATAGCTAGAAAGGCGGGATCCAAGAGTCAATGCTCGATCCTGCAAGCACATATAGGTGAGTACAGGTGGAAACTTAGTACCCAGATGAGCCACAGAGACGTTAGAAAGAATTTTTTCAGTGTCAGAGTAGTTAATAAATGGAATGCATTAGGAAGTGATGTGGTGGAGGCTGACTCCATACACAGTTTCAAATATAGATATGATAGAGCCCAGTAGGCTCAGGAATCTGTACACCAGTTGATTGACAGTTGAGAGGCGGGACCAAAGAGCCAGAGCTCAACCCCCGCAAGCACAATTAGGTGAGTACACACGACACGTGACACATTTAACCTGTGTGCCGCTAGACTCACCCTACATGACACAGTTGTCACCCTACATGACACAGTTGTCACCCTACATGACACAGTTGTCACCCTACATGACACAGGTGTCACTTTACATGACACAGTTGTCCCCCTACATGACACAGTTGTCACCCTACATGACACAGTTGTCACCCTACATGACACAGTTGTCACCCTACATGACACAGTTGTCACCCTACATGACACAGTTGTCACCCTACATGACACAGTTGTCACCCTACATGACACAGTTGTCACCCTACATGACACGGTTGTCACCCTACATGACACAGTTGTCACCCTACATGACACAGTTGTCACCCTACATGACACAGTTGTCACCCTACATGACACAGTTGTCACCCTACATGACACAGTTGTCACCCTACATGACACAGTTGTCACCCTACATGACACGGTTGTCACCCTACATGACACAGTTGTCACCCTACATGACACAGTTGTCACCCTACATGACACAGTTGTCACCCTACATGACACAGGTGTCACCCTACATGACACAGTTGTCACCCTACATGACACAGTTGTCACCCTACATGACACAGTTGTCACCCTACATGACACAGTTGTCACCCTACATGACACAGTTGTCACCCTACATGACACAGGTGTCACCCTACATGACACGGTTGATCTCACCGACATTCTCCCACAGTATAGGGACAATCTTGAGATGATTTCGGGGCTTAGCGTCCCCGCGGCCCGGTCCTCGACCAGGCCTCCTTTTTGTTACACACCCCCAGGAAGCAGCCCATAGCAGCTAACTCACGAGGTACCTATTTACTCATAGGTAAACAGGTACATCAGGGTTAAAGAAACTCTATCCATTTGTTTCCGCCTCTACCAGGGATCGAACCCGGAACCTTAGAGCTACGAATCCCGAGCGCTGTCCACTCAGCCATCAGGCCCCCGGGACGGAACATAATCCGCCATCTTTTTCGGTCTGTAACTATTCACTCTGATATTTTCAAAGTGTAAATATATTATGCATCTCTCGCGCCTGCGCTCTAGACAATACACCTTTTAAAAAGATTGAGATGTTTTATTAAATGGATTCCGGCGGTAAAAGCGATCTCACGTTCTCCAGGTCAGCAACTGCTAAAACTTTGAATGGGGCTGTTAGTGGGCAACAATTATACACTCCACCCTAGAGAGCAGTATAGTGTCTCGAGAAGCATCATTGACACGGGATCCCTTGTCTGAGAGCTTCTTTGTAGCCAACCAGTTCTTTTTCTTGCCCTCGTGACAGCTTCTTTATCGTGTTCTTCACAGGTAAAGTCTTACGATATAGTTAGTCTGTTCTTCACAGGTAAAGTCTTACGATATAGTTAGTCTGTTCTTCACAGGTAAAGTCTTACGATATAGTTAGTCTGTTCTTGACAGGTAAAGTCTTACGATATAGTTAGTCTGTTCTTCACAGGTAAAGTCTTACGATATAGTTAGTCTGTTCTTCACAGGTAAAGTCTTACGATATAGTTAGTCTGTTCTTGACAGGTAAAGTCTTACGATATAGTTAGTCTGTTCTTCACAGGTAAAGTCTTACGATATAGTTAGTCTTGTTAAGTCTTACTGGCTGATACTGCTTCCTTCAGCCGTGTGGTCTGACGGCATTTGTGTGTACTCACCTAATGTACTCACCTAATAACTTTGTGTGTGATTTCTCTGTTGCTAGTTTCCTTATAAAATATTTCCATATAACGCTATATTCCGCTATAAAAATGTAATTCGCTATAGCGAACGACAAGTTAATTAGATAAACAAGTTGATATGGCACAATAAATGTGGGACCCGGCAGTGCTCGGGTCTACCTCCGGCTGAAAACTTTTGAAAAACTCTTTGGAAAACACCACCTCCCGTTTCAGACTTCGAAAGGAGTTGCGGGGATGTGGAATAGGAACTGATCCTACTTAAAGGGGAGCAGAGGTGCTGACCCCGACTGGCCTACGACAGCTCCATACCACTCATGAGTCATCTTGAAAAGTTGAGTGAGGCTAGCCCGAGGCATCTGGCCTCAAACCTTGCATTAACAGTGTCTTTTATAGATATAGAGATAATAACAAAGAAGGATATCTGAATTATACGACCGAAACCTGGGACGTCGAGAGAGAGAGAGAGAGAGAGAGAGAGAGAGAGAGAGAGAGAGAGAGAGAGAGAGAGAGAGAGAGAGAGAGAGAGAGAGAGAGAGAGAGAGAGAGAGAGAGAGACAGAGACACAGACAGAGAGAGACAGAGAGAGAGACAGAGAGAGAGAGAGACACAGAGAGATGAAGATGAGGACGGTGCTCCTACATCTGTCAAGAGACGGCAATGTGTCCCACATATCGATTGCCTGCTTGAGAAACGCCAGAAAGTCGAGAGGGCGGTGGGTGGGAGGGTGGGGGGTGGGTTTAGAGCGGCCCCACCAGCCAGCGTGGCCACCCACCACCCACCCAGGACCGGAGATAGGGCGGACCCTGCCCACAAAATGTCCCCAATAAGAGTAGGGGAAGGAATGAACCCAAGCCAGAAGAAACCTGACTGGCAGGATATGACGGGGCGTCAGCGCGGGAGAACTGGACCGGATACCACGGCAGAAAATCCCGTCCACGTCACGCAAGCTGATACAAAGCTTTAGGAACACCTTTGAAGTGTCACACAAAGCAGTGGGAAGCTTGTCACTTCCGGTGGGCGACAGGTGGGCCGCCAAGCTCAGCTTATAAGAGCTTCAAGCTCAGATGAGGAGGCTAAGCTGCTCACCACCGGGGCTGGCACTGTGTTATCTTGAGGTTATCTTGAGATGATTTCGGGGATTTTTAGTGTCCCCGCGGCCCGGTCCTCGACCAGGCCTCCACCCCCAGGAAGCAGCCCGTGACAGCTGGCTAACACCCAGGTACCTATTTTACTGCTAGGTAACAGGGGCATAGGGTGAAAGAAACTCTGCCCATTGTTTCTCGCCGGCGCCTGGGATCGAATCCAGGACCGCAGGATCACAAGTCCAGCGTGCTGTCCGCTCGGCCGACCGGCTCCCGGTGGAATATGTGTCCCCCTACATATTTCCTCGTCTCAACCCAGTACTTTGATATGTGGGTCCCGGGTCAGGCCGGGCCACCGGGGGTGCCTAGATATCACCCAAACTTATTCATATATGTGTCTAACCTACGCTCGAAACAACACTCTCAGCGGTTACTTCGAGGTTACTAAGTTCCGAGGGATCACCAAAACCAGGCCTCTTGGTTTGGTAGTCAGGTCAACGAGGCTGTTAGATGTCGCTGCTCGCATTCTGACGTATGAATTCCATGACCGGTTGATCAAGAATCCTTGCGTTGTCTGATCATATATCAACCCGTTCTCGCAAATTTAATAAGTCAATATTGACTTATTAGTTGCGTGCATAGGTGACATACTAAACATAATAGTTTCCCTTGAAAAGCTTCATAGAAAACACCGACCTTACCTAACCTACTTAGTATGTTAAAATAAGCATCTTATAGCTTCGTAATTACAATTGTTACTTAACCTATTATAGGTATAGGTTAGGTAATAATTGTAATTACGAAGCAATAAGATACTTATCTTAACATACTAAGTAGGTTAGGTAAGGTCGGTGTTTTCTATGAAGCTTTTCAAGGGAAACTATTATGTTAAGTATGTCACCTATGCACATATTTAATTAGTCAATATTGACTTATTAAATTTGCGAGAACGGGTTGCATATATATATCACCCGCTAACCTATTTCAGAAATCTGAATTCCTATTTCATAATCAGCAAATTACCCAGTTCCTTTCTGAATCTAAATGTATTAGTAAATAAGAAATATTGCCGGAACAACCGTGGACATTTTCAAGAGGAAACTAGATTTATTCCTCCAAGGAGTGCCGGACCAACCGGGCTGTGGTGGGTATGTGGGCCTGCGGGCCGCTCCAAGCAACAGCCTTGTGGACCAAACTCTCACAAGTCAAGCCTGGCCTCGGGCCGGGCTTGGGGAGTAGAAGAACTCCCAGAACCCCATCAACCAGGTATCAACCAGGTATTCGGTGTGTAATTCGCTGATTCGATCACTATTTTGTGTCAAAACTCTATATCAGAACCTATTAATATCCCGCTGTTATATCTTCTCACCCATTTGCCTATTTCAGTCGTGTCCTCCTCTTCCTCTTCTCTTTTCTATCGAGTTTAAACTAAGCTTTCTTAATCTCTCTTCAATAAGAAAAGTTCCTAACTCCAGAATGAACTTTCCCGTCCTTCAATGCACATGATTAAGGAATTAAAAGTTCCATCTACAGATCGGTACGCGAAACTGAACTGCATAGTCTCAATGGGGACCCCCCCCCCTACAAGCAAGGGGGCCCCATATAGCACTTCCCCTTCCTCCCCCCTGGGGTGTCCCTAAGCCTCTGACTGGCCCACTCAGGTGCTTGTGTAGATGGTGTCAGGTGTGTTACACCACCGCGTGTGTTACAGACAGACAGACAGCAACACAAGCCACAGTTTGTACTGTATTCAACACCTCTGAGTGACTGTGGACAATTATCTTCCTGACAGAAGCACTTCCTTCCGTCACCCCTCCCCTGCTCCTTAGTTCTGACGCCCCCCCCCCCCCCCTTGTCATTCTCTCCCCATTTGATGGGGTTCTGGGAGTTCTTCTACTCCCCAAGCCCGGCCCGAGGCCAGGCTCGACTTGTGAGAGTTTGATCCACCAGACTGTTGCTTGCAGTAGCCCGCAGGCCCACATACCCACCACAGCCCGGTTGGTCCGGTACAACAATTTACAATTACAATTTGGACTCTATTTCCATTTTTAACCACACTACAGCCCCAGCTGGAACACGGTAGGTACTGCTTCAGGGGGGCGCCGCCCCCTTGCAGGGGTGAAGGGGGGGGGGGGGTGTTGCAGGGGTAGAGGGGGTATGTTGCATGGTCACTTCAAAGAGCTTTCCTTGTGGGGGTAAAGCTCTGGGTGTTTCAGCAACTAGGTCACTGGCAACTTCAAAGACAGGAAATAGAGATGCTTTACTGCCTACCTCTCCTCCACCCTCGCCCTCTATCTCAGAGAGAGAGAGAGAGAGAGAGAGAGAGAGAGAGACAGAGTCAGAGAGAGAGAGAGACAGAGTCAGAGAGAGAGAGAGAGACAGGGTCAGAGAGAGAGAGAGACAGAGTCAGAGAGAGAGAGAGACAGGGTCAGAGAGAGAGAGAGAGAGAGACAGGGTCAGAGAGAGAGAGAGAGAGAGACAGGGTCAGAGAGAGAGAGAGAGAGAGACAGAGAGAGAGAGAGAGAGAGAGAGAGAGAGAGAGAGAGAGACAGGGTCAGAGAGAGAGAGAGAGAGAGACAGAGAGAGAGAGAGAGAGAGAGAGAGAGAGAGAGAGAGAGAGAGAGAGAGAGACAGAGACAGAGTCAGAGAGAGAGACAGAGTCAGAGAGAGAGAGAGAGAGAGACAGGGTCAGAGAGAGAGAGAGAGAGAGAGAGAGAGAGAGAGAGAGAGAGAGAGAGAGAGAGAGAGAGAGAGACAGAGACAGAGTCAGAGAGAGAGACAGAGTCAGAGAGAGACAGAGCAGGCAGATTAACAGCTCTAGAAACTATCCATACAACTTGATACAATTACAACCGATTTGATTTACAACAATTTCCAGCACAATATTAACATAACTCACTCAGAAAAAAATAATTTACAAACTAAATCTTAAACAGGAACATTCTTAGTAACCATTAATTCTACTCCACCTAAGATATTCACATCAGACTTGGAGACATAAAATGGTCACTTTAGAAAACTCTACCCTACCCTAACCTAACCTAACCTAACCTAACCTTTCCTAACCTTCCCTAACCTAACCTAACCTAACCTTCCCTAACCTAACCTAACCTTCCCTAACCTAACCTAACCTTCCCTACCCTAACCTAACCTAACCTAACCTAACCTTTCCTAACCTTCCCTAACCTAACCTAACCTAACCTTCCCTAACCTAACCTAACCTTCCCTAACCTAACCTAACCTTCCCTACCCTAACCTAACCTAACCTAACCTAACCTTTCCTAACCTTCCCTAACCTAACCTAACCTTCCCTACCCTAACCTAACCTAACCTTCCCTAACCTAACCTAACCTTCCCTAACCTAACCTAACCTTCCCTACCCTAACCTAACCTAACCTAACCTTTCCTAACCTTCCCTAACCTAACCTAACCTAACCTTCCCTAACCTAACCTAACCTTCCCTAACCTAACCTAACCTTCCCTACCCTAACCTAACCTAACCTAACCTAACCTTTCCTAACCTTCCCTAACCTAACCTAACCTTCCCTACCCTAACCTAACCTAACCTAACCTTTCCTAACCTTCCCTAACCTAACCTAACCTAACCTAACCTTCCCTAACCTAACCTAACCTTCCCTAACCTAACCTAACCTAACCTTTCCTACCCTAACCTAACCTAACCTAACCTTTCCTAACCTTCCCTAACCTAACCTAACCTTCCCTACCCTAACCTAACCTAACCTAACCTTTCCTAACCTTTCCTAACCTTCCCTAACCTAACCTAACCTTCCCTACCCTAACCTAACCTAACCTAACCTTTCCTAACCTTCCCTAACCTAACCTAACCTAACCTTCCCTAACCTAACCTAACCTTCCCTAACCTAACCTAACCTAACCTTCCCTACCCTAACCTAACCTAACCTACCCTAACCTAACCCAGCATACTGACCAACGAACACATCTTACAAGAATATTTACTGAATATTAAAGTATCAATTATTACGTTGACTGTGTTTTACCACATTGAATAATTTTATTATTATTATTATTATAAATAAAATTATTATCATATATATTCCTAATATACGTATCATCCTCTCACCTTCAGCTTCCAAATCATCTAAGATCCGCAGGGTCTGAAAATACAAAAAAATATCATTAGTTTAATGATATTCTAATTTGAATATTAGTATTAATTAATTGAACTAATAATTCATTAGTTTAAATTTTTGTAGTGCACACTACTTTTTCTTCACACTACTGGAGTAGTGTGAGGGGGTACTGGAGTAGTGTGGTGGTACTGGAGTAGTGTGGGGGAGTACTGGAGTAGTGTGGGGGGGTACTGGAGTAGTGTGGGGGGGTACTGGAGTAGTGTGGGGGGGTACTGGAGTAGTGTGGGGGGGTACTGGAGTAGTGTGGGGGGGTACTGGAGTAGTGTGGTGGTACTGGAGTAGTGTGGGGGAGTACTGGAGTAGTGTGGGGGGGTACTGGAGTAGTGTGAGGGGCTACTGGAGTAGTGTGGTGGTACTGGAGTAGTGTGGGGGAGTACTGGAGTAGTGTGGGGGGGTACTGGAGTAGTGTGGGGGGGTACTGGAGTAGTGTGGGGGGGTACTGGAGTAGTGTGGGGGGGTACTGGAGTAGTGTGG
Organism: Procambarus clarkii; assembly: GCF_040958095.1. Lineage (NCBI taxonomy): Eukaryota > Metazoa > Arthropoda > Malacostraca > Decapoda > Cambaridae > Procambarus > Procambarus clarkii. The sequence continues at coordinate 25,588,048 of NC_091215.1, read as the reverse complement.
TGGTACTGGAGTAGTGTGGTGGTACTGGAGTAGTGTGGTGGTACTGGAGTAGTGTTGGGGAGTACTGGAGTAGTGTGGGGGGGTACTGGAGTAGTGTGGGGGGGTACTGGAGTAGTGTGGGGGGGTACTGGAGTAGTGTGGGGGGGGGTACTGGAGTAGTGTGGTGGTACTGGAGTAGTGTGGGGGAGTACTGGAGTAGTGTGGGGGGGGTACTGGAGTAGTGTGGTGGTACTGGAGTAGTGTGGGGGGGGTACTGGAGTAGTGTGGGGGGGTACTGGAGTAGTGTGGTGGTACTGGAGTAGTGTGGGGGAGTACTGGAGTAGTGTGGGGGGGTACTGGAGTAGTGTGGTGGTACTGGAGTAGTGTGGGGGGGGTACTGGAGTAGTGTGGGGGAGTACTGGAGTAGTGTGGGGGGGTACTGGAGTAGTGTGGTGGTACTGGAGTAGTGTGGGGGAGTACTGGAGTGGTGTGGGGGGTACTGGAGTAGTGTGGGGGGGTACTGGAGTAGTGTGGGGGGGGTACTGGAGTAGTGTGGTGGTACTGGAGTAGTGTGGGGGAGTACTGGAGTAGTGTGGGGGAGTACTGGAGTAGTGTGGGGGAGTACTGGAGTAGTGTGAGGGGGTACTGGAGTAGTGTGGTGGTACTGGAGTAGTGTGGGGGAGTACTGGAGTAGTGTGGGGGGGTACTGGAGTAGTGTGAGGGGGTACTGGAGTAGTGTGGTGGTACTGGAGTAGTGTGGGGGAGTACTGGAGTAGTGTGGGGGGGTACTGGAGTAGTGTGGGGGGGTACTGGAGTAGTGTGGGGGGGTACTGGAGTAGTGTGGGGGGGTACTGGAGTAGTGTGGTGGTACTGGAGTAGTGTGGGGGAGTACTGGAGTAGTGTGGGGGGTACTGGAGTAGTGTGGTGGTACTGGAGTAGTGTGGGGGGGTACTGGAGTAGTGTGGGGGGTACTGGAGTAGTGTGGTGGTACTGGAGTAGTGTGGGGGAGTACTGGAGTAGTGTGGTGGTACTGGAGTAGTGTGGGGGAGTACTGGAGTAGTGTGGGGGGGTACTGGAGTAGTGTGGTGGTACTGGAGTAGTGTGGGGGAGTACTGGAGTAGTGTGGAGGGGTACTGGAGTAGTGTGGGGGGGTACTGGAGTAGTGTGGGGGGGTACTGGAGTAGTGTGGTGGTACTGGAGTAGTGTGGGGGAGTACTGGAGTGGTGTGGGGGGTACTGGAGTAGTGTGGGGGGGTACTGGAGTAGTGTGGGGGGGGGTACTGGAGTAGTGTGGTGGTACTGGAGTAGTGTGGGGGAGTACTGGAGTAGTGTGGGGGAGTACTGGAGTAGTGTGGGGGGTACTGGAGTAGTGTGGGGGGGGGGTACTGGAGTAGTGTGGGGGAGTACTGGAGTAGTGTGGGGGGGTACTGGAGTAGTGTGGTGGTACTGGAGTAGTGTGGGGGGGTACTGGAGTAGTGTGGGGGAGTACTGGAGTGGTGTGGGGGGGTACTGGAGTAGTGTGGGGGGGTACTGGAGTAGTGTGGTGGTACTGGAGTAGTGTGGGGGAGTACTGGAGTAGTGTGGGGGGTTCTGGAGTAGTGTGGGGGGTACTGGAGTAGTGTGGGGGGTACTGGAGTAGTGTGGGGGGTACTGGAGTAGTGTGGGGGAGTACTGGAGTAGTGTGGGGGAGTACTGGAGTAGTGTGGGGGAGTACTGGAGTAGTGTGGGGGGGTACTGGAGTAGTGTGGGGGAGTACTGGAGCAGTGTGGGGGGGTACTGGAGTAGTGTGGGGGAGTACTGGAGTAGTGTGGGGGAGTACTGGAGTAGTGTGGGGGGGTACTGGAGTAGTGTGGGGGGGGGTACTGGAGTAGTGTGGGGGGGTACTGGAGTAGTGTGGGGGGTACTGGAGTAGTGTGGGTGCAGTACACCACTTTGGAGACGGTGGAGGTGGTGGGGGTGGGGTTGGGGGAGAGATGGAGGATGTGGTGGAGGGTGTGGAAAAGGAAGGAAGGAGTAGCGAGAGGGAGAGAGGGGGGGAATGTGGGAGGGAGGGGGGTGATGGGGCAGATGGGGGGGGGGGAGGGGGAGGGGGAGAGAGAGAGGGAGAGAGTGAATCAATACCTCTCCTGTGCTCGTGTTCCTCTCACAAGCCCGTCTTGGTTCCCCCCACACCCTTCACTGCTCTCTCTCTCTCTCTCCCCCTCCCTCTCTCTCTCTCTCTCTCTCTCTCCCTCTCTCCCTCCCTCCGCCCTCTCTCACCTTTACCTAGAAGAGCCTCCGTGATTTACACACAGGATTAACGAACATCAACGATAACCACGGACATCAATAACAATCACACGGACATCACACTAAGGTGATTCATTGATGTCACATTAATGGCGATTTCCGTGTCTGGTTGGGTACTGGGGTCTGTCGTCAGTACGTGGGTACTGGGGTCTGTCGTCAGTACGTGGGTACTGGGGTCTGTCGTCAGTACGTGGGTACTGGGGTCTGTCGTCAGTACGTGGGTACTGGGGTCTGGCGTCAGTACGTGGGTACTGGGGTCTGTCGTCAGTACGTGGGTACTGGGGTCTGTCGTCAGTACGTGGGTACTGGGGTCTGGCGTCAGTACGTGGGTACTGGGGTCTGTCGTCAGTACGTGGGTACTGGGGTCTGGCGTCAGTAGGGGCTGCCTGACTCCCTGTGATTCCAATAGGAATCCAGTTGTATTTCTTTTTTTACAAGTCAATGATGGTCTAATTGGTAGAGTATGCGACTTGGCGATGCAGGGGTCGTGGGTTCGTGCCTTCCTATAGTCCCAGTGGATTTCCTCAATAATAGATTTATGAGATTACGTAAAACTGAGAAATCTGAATTAAAAAAATATCAAAGCTTAGCTGAGATTTGAAGGCAAATAAACTATTGTCATAGAAAAATCCAATGTTATTCTCCATCTTCAAGGGGAGCCGGTCGGCCGAGCGGACAGCACGCTGGACTTGTGATCCTGTGGTCCTGGGTTCGATCCCAGGCGCTGGCAAGAAACAATGGGCAGAGTTTCTTTTACCCTATGCCCCTGTTACCTAGCAGTAAAATAGGTACCTGGGTGGTAGTCAGCTGTCACGGGCTGCTTCCTGGGGGTGGAGGCCTGGTCCAGGACCGGGCCGCTGGGACACTAAAAAAAGCCTCGAAATCATCTCAAGATAACCTCAAGATAACCTTCCCTTGCTAGGCCCTGTATGTACTATGCAGTTCCACATATGTAGCGGAGTGAGAATATAGAACTACGACAAATTGAATCCCAGGAACTGACAAAACTTTATTTGTTAAGAGAGATTAACCAAACCTACTCCAGACAAAGCTGAAAAAAATGAAGATCCCAAATCTGAATAACAATGAACAAACATTTACGAATAATTTTTATTGTTTATATGATTTGATAATTTACATTCTCTAGTGAAGTGAGGGGTGAAGTGAGGCGTGAGGCGGATAAAAGGGGGATAGTAACAGAGTGTTGGATCAACGCACATTAAAACAAGACACGATGGATACACATGTGAAAAGTTGTGCAGTTTCGCTTCCGCAGCTTCAAAATTTATACTACGGGCTCACCATAGCCCGTGCTACTGGAAGTTATTGTTCTGAGTAGCTGAATCTAAAAACAACATTTAAAAAATTTCGTAGAATTTAGTGCACGACCCACAAGAACGCAGCATATCAACCAGAAAACATTGTGGGGCCATTAAGTGGGATCGAACCCACACACTCATGGCCTCCTACCCACATGTAAATCAATCACACTAACAACACACTTCAAATGGTGTATAAACACTAGACGCACTTGAGTATTAATAATGGAGCACTTACTACACACTCAAGACGTGTCTGGCCCCCGTGGCAGTGATAGTGTCCTGAGTACATGTTCCAGTCCTGAGTACTTCCTTCAGTCGTGTGTATGTCCTCATGTCATGTGTACCGGGAAGGCGGATGAGAGGGAGTGAGCAGGTTGGTGGAATAGTCAGGCAAAGGGAGGGAGGGAGGGAGAGAGTGTGAGAGGGAGGAAGAGAGTCAGAGAGAGTGTGTGTGTGTGTGTGTGTGTGTGTGTGTGTGTGTGTGTGTGTGTGTGTGTGTGTGTGTGTGTGTGTGTGTGTGTGTGTGTGTGTGTGTGTGTGAGAGAGAGAGAGTGATAAAGGGTTAGTGTAATAAAATCTATCAGAAGTGTTCGACCACAACTCTTCCAGTCAACATCAAAGCCATCCTTACACAAATGCTCCCTGTTCTTGCCGCTAGTATTGGTATTAACACTATTAGTATTTGCCCCACTAGTACTAGTTTTACTACTACTATTACTAATCCCATTAAAACCAGTAATAGTCCCACTACTACCAGTACTAATTCAACTACTACCAGCACTGGTTCTGCTACTGCTGTAATTACAAACACAGTATTAGAAACCACTCTCCTAACACATGCTTAACATTCTTAAGAAACTCATACATGTATAGTTTAATAAACAAAAAAACAAAATTCAGTAACGCAAGAAAAACTGAAATTAGCTTTGAGCAAAACACTCATTTCGTATACAGTGATGGTTTAGTCATTTCCCAGCCAGCTGGAGGAGAGTATGTAAACAACATTAGAACCAGAGAGCCCCCATAGGGATATGTTGCCTCCACCCCCCTTCCCCCACCCAAGCCTACCCCCAGAGGATTCATTACGGGCTGCAGGTACCTGGAGTTTACCAGCAGTGGGTTTTGAGAGTTGTTGTAGTCCCTAAGCACCACCAAATGGGAGATTTGTTTTGTGATATAGAAGGACGATTCTTGGAGCGGTTCGAAGGATCACGTGTCTTCTACAACATGGTTGGAGCGGTTCGAAGGATCACACGTCTACTACAATATGGTTGGAGTGGCTTGAAGGATCACACGTCCACAACAACATGGTTGGACCGGCTCGAAGGATCACACGTCCACATCAACATGGTTGGAGCGGTTTGAAGGATCATGTGTCTTCTAAAACATGGTTGGAGCGGTTCGAAGGATCACACGTCTACTACAACATGGTTGGAGCGGCTCGAAGGATCACACTTCTACTACAACATGGTTGGAGCGGCTCGAAGGATCACACGTCTCCTACAACATGGTTGGAGCGGCTTGAAGGCTCACACGTCCACTACAACATGGTTGGAGCGGCATGAAGGCTCACATGTCTACTACAACATGGTTTAAGCACCCTACAGGATCACATATCCACTATAACATGGTTGGTCTGGCATGATAAGAGCTCCACCCCACAAATACAAACCCACCAGAAAATGCATCTGTAGCAATACACATAATGTTGAGTAAGCCTGATCTGGCAACACAAAAAAAGATAACACTACGAAGCACAACACAAGTGTTGGAGCGTAGCCACAGGGGAGCTACAGCTCTGGTGGCCACAGGGGGGAACAACAAGGGTAGCCACAGGGGGTGCCACAATAAGGGTGGCCAAATGGGAGCCAAAAGACCACGGAGCCCAAAAGCCACCCTTTGAGTGGCACTGAAATGCTGCCACCCACAGTGCCAAACAGGGAAGGCACTCAAGTGCTGCTGCTTCTCCACCTCCACCTCTCTACTTGATCCTCTTATACGCTTCCCGTCCTCCCCACATGCCTCCCGTCCTCCCCACATGCCTCCCGTGCTCCCCACACGCCTCCAGCCCTCCCCACATGCCTCCCGTCCTTCCCACATGCCTCCAGTCCTCCCCACATGCCTCCAGTCCTCCCCACATGCCTCCCATCCTCCCCACATGCCTCCCGTCCTCCCCACATGCCTCCCATCCTCCCCACATGCCTCCAGTCCTCCCCACATGCACAGTAGGAGCTAGGGCGAGGCAGGACAGGAGGAGAGGTGGCGAGGCAGAGCAGGAGGATCAGAGAGAGTTACAGAGACCTCTGACATTTGGGAGGACGAGCGCCGCACTCAGATCCTCACGCCGCCAACACTCTCCCCCTCCCCACGCCTTCCCCTTCTCCACACTTTCCCTTCCCCTCCCCACGCCTCCTTCCCCTTCTCCACACCTTCCCTTCCCCTCCCCACACCTCCTTCCCCTTCTCCACACCGTAAAGTTTAGCTCCCTTAACCTATCCTCATATCTCCAGCCTTCTTAGCTCTGGTACTGATCTTGTTGCAAACCTTTGTACTTTGTCAATTTTGGTTTCATGTTTCATAAGGCGCGGGGCCCAGGAAGGTTATCTTGAGGTTATCTTGAGATGATTTCGGGGCTTTTTAGTGTCCCCGCGGCCCGGTCCTCGACCAGGCCTCCACCCCCAGGAAGCAGCCCGTGACAGCTGACTAACTCCCAGGTACCTATTTACTGCTAGGTAACAGGGGGCATAGGGTGAAAGAAACTTTGCCCATTTGTTTCTGCCTCGTGCGGGTGCTGCTTATTACAATATTGCTCTATAGTGCCTTCAAAGTGCCCTGATTTAGGTTTGTAAATAACATTCTAACGTTAAATGGGGGCCGGTCGGCCGAGCAGACAGCACACTGGACTTGTGATCCTGTGGTCCCGGGTTCAATCCCGGGCGCTGGCGAGAAACAATGGGCAGAGTTTCTTTCACCCTATGCCCCCTGTTACCTAGCAGTAAAATAGGTACCTGGGTGTTAGTCAGCTGTCACGGGCTGCTTCCTGGGGGTGGAGGCCTGGTCGAGGACCGGGCCGCGGGGACACTAAAGCCCCGAAATCATCTCAAGATAACCTCAAGATAACGTTCAGCAGCATCGTATTTGCTGCCATAGAGGGGGACTATATCCTCTCCCGTATCTTTTTCTCCTATCTCTATTTCCCATCTTCATTACCTTACACTAGTTGGGACTGAACTCTACCAACCACATGGTTGCCCACTCCTGGCGTTTGTCAAGGTGCTCCTGTAACATCCTGCAGCCATCTTCTGTTTTTACACTTCTCATCAGCTTTGTGTCGTCTGGAAACACTAACAGGAACGAGTTCACTCCCTCAGGCAGGACCTTACCTTGAGGTTACCTTGAGGTGCTTCCTGGGCTTAGCGTCCCTGCGGCCCGGTCGTCGACCAGGCCTCCTGGTTGCTGGACTGATCAACCAGGCTGTTGGACGCGGCTGCTTGCAGCCTGACGTATGAGTCACAGCCTGGTTGATCAGGTATCACAGATCCTGTAAATACCCTCAGACCCTCACGTAAATTAGGAAGAGTAGTTGTGTCAGGACTGAGCCTTGTGGGACCCCACTTGTCATATGCCTCTCCAGACCTGACAGTGGCCCTCTATTGCCTTTCCTTTAGTCAAGATCAGTATCTTGAGGTTCTTGAGATGATTTCGGGGCTTAGTGTCCCCGCGGCCCGGTCCTCGACCAGGCCTCCACCCCCCAGGAAGCAGCCCGTGACAGCTGACTAACTCCCAGGTACCTATTTACTGCTACCAAAAAAACTGTATGAAATGTTTTTGGCATCAAGGAAAAAAATACATTTCTGGTCATGGAGTCAACACCTGCACGAGGACACACTTTCCATGCCCTACCTATCTCAACCCCCATCAACCCCCTCCCCCCCATCCCCCCTCCCCGCCTTCCTCCTCATAAACTACACGTAAACACACCGTCCCACTATAACCACGACCGTCAGCAAACACCATAGTGGACGTCACATATTGGACCACCGCACTGCCACAACACCCGCACGCACGCACGCACGCATTCACGCACGTTTGCCCCCGTCCAGGTGTTGTTGGTGACCCACACCTGCCCACACCTGGAGGACCCACACCTGTCAACACCTCGCGAGGACCCACACAAAATATTACTTTCAACCAAACACACACACATTGAAGGGGGGGGGGGGGGTCTGGTAGCTGAGTGGACAGCGCGCAGGACTCGTAATTCTGTGGCGCTGGTTCGATTCCCAGACCAGGCAGAAACAAATGGGCAACGTTTCTTTCGCCCTTAATGCCCCCCCTGTTACCTAGCAGTAAATAGGTACCTGAGAGTTAGACAGCTGTTACGGAGCTGCTTCCTGGGGTGGGTGTGTGTGTGGGAAAAACAATTAGTTAGTAGTTAGTAACAGTTGATTGATTTGACAGTTGAGAGGCGGGCCGAAAGAGCAGAGCTCCACCCCCGCAAGAACAACTAGATGAATACAAGTAGGTGAATACTGCCTCGCCCCAAACACGCACGCACGCACGCACGCACACACACACACACACACACACACACACACACACACACACACACACACACACACACACACACACAGCCTCGCCCCAAACACACACACACACACACACAGCCTCGCCCCAAACACACACACACACACACACACACACACACACACACACACACACACACACACACACACACACACACAGCCTCGCCCCATACCGCGCACGGAGATGAAGCATATTAAAAATTGTTGTTGGAGTGGCCATCGGGGTTTTATGGTGGCGGGGCGCCAGAATATTGCCTCGGGGGAGCTTAAAGATGGAGGTTGTGAAGGTTGGTACTCCTGGTAGAGCTGGTGATACCTGGAGCATACCTGGAGAGGGTTTCCAGAGTCCGGCTCGGCCCAGGCTCGACTTGTGATAACTTGGTCCAACAGGCTGTTTGTTTGGAGCGACCCACAGGCCCCACATATCCACTACAGTTTGGTTGGTCCGGCACTTCTTGCAACAACTTATGTATAGGCTTTTTGAAGACTTCTACATTTGTTCCAGCAATATTTATGATGCTTGCTAGGGGGGGGGGGATATTGAACAGCTGTGGACCTCTGATGCTCAGGCCTATGGCACCTCTGCCTCTGATTTCCAAGCCTATGGCACCTCTGCCTCTGATTTCCAAGCCTATGGCACCTCTGCCTCTGATTTCCAAGCCTATGGCACCTCTGCCTCTGATTTCCAAGTTTATGGCACCTCTGCCTCTGATTTCCAAGCCTATGGCACCTCTGCCTCTGATTTCCAAGCCTATGGCACCTCTGCCTCTGATTTCCAAGCCTATGGCACCTCTGCCTCTGATTTCCAAGCCTATGGCACCTCTGCCTCTGATATCCAGGTTTCTCTGCTTATGCCAATGGCACCTCTACTCTTCACTGGTTCTATTCTGCATTTCCTTCCGTACCATTCGCTCCAGTATGTGTTATTCTACTGTGCAAATTTGGGACCTGGCCCTCCAGTATCTTCCATGTATATATTATTTAATACCTCTCTCGTCTCCTTTCCAGTGAGCACATTTTGAGAGCTTTGAGACGGTCCAAATAATTTAGATGTTTTATCATATCTACGCTTGCCGTATATGTTCTCTGTATTCCCTCGGTATTTCAGAAACCTCTCCTGCTCTGAAGGGTGAAGTGAGTACCGAGCAATACTCAAGACGGGACAGCACCAGTGATTTAAATAGTATTAGCACTGCTGTGGGGTTCCTGGATTTGAAGGTTCTCGTAATCCATCCTGTCATTTTCCTGGCCGCTGCTATATTTGCTCGGTTATGTTCACTAAATGTCGGGGGCCAGATTCACGAAGCAGTTGCGCAAGTACTTACGAACGTGTATATCTTTTTTCAATCTTTAACGGCTTTAGTTACATTTATTAAACAGTTTACAAACATAACATCCCAATCAACTGTTGATAGTGTTATAAAAAGCCTCCTGGCGATTCGGAGCTCATTTACAGAGCTCTGTCTTCTACAGAGAATTTTTCATGCTTCAAGCAGACCTTGTATGCTTCAAGCAGACCTTGTATGCTTCAAGCAGACCTTGTATGCTTCAAGCAGACCTTGTATGCTTCAAGCAGACCTTGTATGCTTGAAGCAGACCTTGTATGCTTGAAGCAGACCTTGTATGCTTCAAGCAGACCTTGTATGCTTCAAGCAGACCTTGTATGCTTCAAGCAGACCTTGTATGCTTCAAGCAGACCTTGTATGCTTCAAGCAGACCTTGTATGCTTCAAGCAGACCTTGTATGCTTCAAGCAGACCTTGTATGCTTCAAGCAGACCTTGTATGCTTCAGCAGGCAATTGTCCTATGCCCTGCTTGATACCTGGTTGATGGGGTTCTGGGAGTTCTTCAACTCCCCAAGCCCGGCCCCGAGGCCAGGCTTGACTTGCGAGAGCTTGGTCCACCAGGCTGTTGCTTGCAGCGGCCTCGGGAGTTGCTGTGGGTGACCTGTACTCCCCCTAGTTGTACTTGCGGGTGGGTGGTTGAGCTCTAGCTCTTTGGTCCCACCTCTCAACTCATCTTGACTCATCTATGAGTCAAGACTCACTCTCACTATCTACCCCCTTGTTGACCTACAGGTCCCCGTGCTCCTATCTTATCAACGGGGTATATACCACACGCCACTATAAGTCACTTGTAAATGGCAAAAGGGCTGGCAGACCTCTCTCCCACGTGGTTTCCTTCCCTCCCACCACTACCTCTCCCAGGTGGTGGTGGTGAGAGGGGGTGAAGGGGGGGGGCGGGGGTGAGTGGGGGGAAGGTCGTTGGGAGTCGTTAGGAGCAGTTTCAGGATGTGTCAAGGACCATAAGGTCTGTCCGTGCATAGTGAAAGAGGTAGCCAGTTAGCGGGCAGGCAGGCAGGCAGGCAGGCAGGCAGGCAGGCAGGCAGGCAGGCAGGCAGGCAGGCAGGCAGGCAGGCAGGCAGGCAGGCAGGCAGCCAGCCAGCCAGCCAGCCAGGCAGGCAGGCAGGCAGCCAGCCAGCCAGCAGGCAGGCAGGCAGGCAGGCAGGCAGGCAGGCAGGCAGGCAGGCAGGCAGCCAGCCAGCCAGCCAGCCAGGCAGCCAGCCAGCCAGCCAGCCAGCCAGCCAGCCAGGCAGTCAGGCAGCCAGGCAGCCAGCCAGGCAGCCAGGCAGCCAGCCAGCCAGGCAGCCAGGCAGCCAGGCAGGCAGCCAGGCAGCCAGGCAGGCAGCCAGGCAGCCAGCCAGGCAGGCAGCCAGCCAGCCAGCCAGCCAGCCAGGCAGCCAGCCAGGCAGCCAGCCAGGCAGCCAGCCAGGCAGCCAGCCAGGCAGCCAGGCAGCCAGCCAGGCAGCCAGCCAGGCAGCCCACACCTTCACAACCGTTCTATCATAACTCCCTCAGTACCACACACTAACAATCAAGGCGCCCTTCCAAGCTGGGGCCAAGACCTGGCCAAACCACCCACACCCCGCCACGTCACCACCACGTCACCACTACGTCACCACCACGTCACCACTACGTCACCACCGTCACCACCACGTCACCACTACGTCACCACCACGTCACCACCACGTCAGCACCACGTCACCACTACGTCACCACCACGTCACCACTACGTCACCACCACGTCACCACTACGTCACCACCACGTCACCACCACGTCACCACCACGTCACCACCACGTCACCACTACGTCACCACCACGTCACCACTACGTCACCACCACGTCACCACCACGTCACCACCACGTCACCACCACCCCCATCAACCAACCCCAACCTACTGAAAACAAACCAAATGTCGCCCCATTATACATGGGTTGAACGAAATGTGACGTCACTATGACGTCATCACTCTCACGCCCGGAGCAGGAATAAGTCTTACTGGTCCATCCAGCTACCGACCCCGGGCCGCGTCGCCTCCCATACCTGACCCCAAGGGTCAAACCGGTTATGGTAATGACCTCACAGGCACCTCTAGTTTGCATCTCCTTAAACGGAGGAAATTAAGGATGGCGCTCTTAGCTGGCGGCGTCATGTCCTTGTGTTCACCGGTTCGATCCCGAGGTAGTGCTATCCTCCTGACGCTCAGTAACAAGTGGGTGACGCTGCCGAGGTAGTGTTATCCTCCTGACGCTCAGTAACAAGTGGGTGACGCTGCCGAGGTAGTGTTATCTTCCTGACGCTCAGTAACAAGTGGGTGACGCTGCCGAGGTAGTGTTATCCTCGTGACGCTCAGTAACAAGTGGGTGACGCTGCCGAGGTAGTGTTATCCTCCTGACGCTCAGTAACAAGTGGGTGACGCTGCCGAGGTAGTGTTATCCTCCTGACGCTCAGTAAGGAGGATAGCATATGTCCTATTATATGAAAATAGGACATATACAATGTCCTATTTTCACTGTGCGACATTTAAATCGACGATCCCAACAGAATTCTCACTTGTAATGAATTTTTGTATTATTGGGTTTTGATTATTTTATAGGAATGTGTGTTTTATACAGTATTGTATGTTACACGTGGCTGCCGGTCCTGATGTGGACTCGTACAGGACAGGTACAGAAGCATGTACCATGTACCCCGGGGGGTATAGATGGTACAGAAGTTTGGCACCTGCAAGTGGTGCCAACGTAACTGTGTCTCTAAATTTGTACCATGTTGTCTACACGTCTTTGTCAGGTGGTGGTGGTGGTGGTGGTGGTGGTGGTGGTGGTGGTGGTGGTGGTGGTGGTGGTGGTGGTTGTGGTGGTGGTTGGTGGTGGTAGCGTGTAGTAGCTGGTGTACCAACACCTACCACCACAGTACTCTTCAGACATACTAACCAACATCATCCCCTCCCCCCCACTCCACCAAAACCATTTCCAACTTACCCGCTGACACCAACAGCCTGGTGTCTCCACACGGCGACACATCACACACAAACACTCACCTGTGGGAGAGAACAGAAAAACCATTAGCTCGGGTGAACAAACCCCAGCCAAAGCCGCCATTATACAAAGACAAGAAAGCATTCAGCGTTATGCCTGCAGTCATTACCGGCAGAATTAGAGCCGTTGTTAGGGGCGGGTGATTGCGAATCATGGCCACAGAGCCTCGACCCGCGGGGCTCACTTCCTGGAGAACCACGACTCAGCCTAACCTTCAAGCAAGTACAATATTATCTTTATTTAAAGATGTTAACTTTACCACAAGTAGCGGCAGCGTGTTTTCTAATCAAAAGAAAATATATTACTCACGAGAACGTGGGAGGGGTGGAAGGGGAGGAGGAAGGGAAGGGGAGGAAGGGAAGAAAGGGATGAAGGGAAGGGGTGACATGATAGTGGGAAAGGTAGAGATGACAGTGATGGAGGGAGTGAGATAAGACCTGAGAGGGGTAGACAAGACATGGGAGGGAGGGAGGGATACCGTGTAACTACCTACCCAAGACTTATGTCTGACGGCCGAATCACAGCCGGGTTGATCAGGTATAGCCTTTACAGATGCGTATCAAGGGAGCTACCGAGAGGAAGCGCCAAGCCATTACGACTCTTATAGAGAGGTTTATCAAGTGCTCTTTTGGAACACCGTCGACCAGTATGGTGAGTAATGAACAGTGCCAGTCTTAAGGGGGGCCCCTTAATGGTGACACCATTCTCGCTCACCATCCCTATTACACCTCTGCTCTTCAACGGGGGCGCAATTTTGCACTTCCTGCCATGCCTTATGCTTCTGTACCACTCCAACCTTTTAGCCTAACCAGGAACGTACGAACCCCACCAACCCACCTTACCTATCGCGTCCAATGCACACAAAACGAGAATATTTCCAAGCTACTTCTCTTCATCAGAGATCGTAAGTGTAACGTTACTTACAATAACTAAAAAAAAAATAAAAAATAAAAACCGGGACCTATTAGTTGATATGACAACATAGGCAGTGAGGGTAGGGTAGGGTAGGGGGAAGGGAGGGGGAAGGGAGGGGGAGGGGGAGGGGAGGGGGAAGGGGAGGAAGGGGAAGGGGAGACACACAAACAACACTTTCCCTCCCACCAACCGTACTTGGCTAGAATCAATGCTCCATAAATAGAGAAACAACCTGGGTAAAAGGTGGCTGTGTAGCTTAGCACACCACCCAGATGCCCAGACATCATCTCAGACGCCAGCTCCGCCCCCCCCCCCTATCATCCCAGACATTTCCCCTTTCATCCCAACCGTCCCCACACACTCCCAGACGTCCCCATACACTCCCAGACGTCCCCCACACACTCCCAGACGTCCCCCCACACACTCCCAGACGTCCCCCCACACACTCCCAGACGTCCCCCACACACTCCCAGACGTCCCCCACACACTCCCAGACGTCCCCCCACACACTCCCAGACGTCCATTCACACTCCCAGACGTCCATTCACACTCCCAGACGTCCCCACACACTCCCAGACGTCCTAATACACTCCCAGACGTCCCCCACACACTCCCAGACGTCCCCCACACACTCCCAGACGTCCCCCACACACTCCCAGACGTCCATTCACACTCCCAGACGTCCCCACACACTCCCAGACGTCCCCACACTCCCAGACGTCCCCACACACTCCCAGACGTCCTAATACACTCCCAGACGTCCTAATACACTCCCAGACGTCCATACACACTCCCAGACGTCCATACACACTCCCAGACGTCCCCCACACACTCCCAGACGTCCTAATACACTCCCAGACGTCCTAATACACTCCCAGACGTCCCCACACACTCCCAGACGTCCCCACATACACCCAGACGTCCCCACATCATCCAGGACGTCCCCACATCATCCAGGACCTCCCCACACCCTCAGAGACGTCCACACATCATCCAGGACGTCCCCACATCATCCAGGACGTCCCCACACCCTCAGAGACGTCCATACATCATCCAGGACGTCCCCACATCATCCAGGACCTCCCCACACCCTCAGAGACGTCCACACATCATCCAGGACGTCCCCACATCATCCAGGACGTCCCCACACCCTCAGAGACGTCCATACATCATCCAGCACGTCCCCACATCATCCAGGACGTCCCCACACCCTCAGAGACGTCCATACATCATCCAGCACGTCCCCACATCATCCAGGACGTCTCCACATCATCCCAGCCCGGTCCCATCGGCGGTTTCCGAAGGCCAAATTTTCCGTTTTCTTCCTGGGCTAAGTCGCTCAACCTCAGTCGCCCCTACTTCCTCGCATCGTACACGTTTTCTGTGTCCCAGCTCCCTCTCCCTCCATGCCTCCACCCCCCCCCTCCCTCTCCCACAAACACCCTATTCTTCAATCACCTGTAATTGAGTGCTCAACAATCTGTATGATTATATGACGTCATTTGCTTTGCTTAGCTTTGATTTTGTAATTTGCTTTGGTCAGAAATTAGAGACCAGTTGCACTAACATCACACATCATAAAAGTTTTTGAAAGGGTGATTAAGAATCAGATTTCTAGTTTAATCTAAAATAATGAGTTACACAACCCAGGACAACATGGATTTAGAGCGGGAAGATCCTGTCTGTCACAGTTACTCAACCACTATGACAAAATCACAGAAGCTCTAGAAGAAATGCAAAATGCAGATGTTGTATACACAGACTTTGCAAAGGTATTCGATAAGTGTGACCATGGAGTGATAGCACACAAAATGAGGTCAATGGGAATAACTGGTAAAGTTGGACCGTAGATACTCGATTTTCTGTCTAACAGAACACAAAGAGTAACAGTCAATCAAATAAAATCGAGTCCGAGCGCAGTTAAAAGCTCTGTACCTCAAGGTACAGTCCATATCAGATATAGACAAAAATACAAGTCACAGCTTCGTGTCATCCTTTGCAGATGACACAAAAATCAAAATGAAAATTACCTCTGCTGAAGACATTGAAAAACTTCAAGCAGATATCAACAAAGTTTTCGACTGGCCAGCAGAAAATAATATGATGTTTAACAGTGAAAAATTCCAGGTACTCAGATACGGTAAAAATGAGGACCTTGAACATAATACAGGGTACAAAACACAATCATCTCTGTCCATAGTAGAAAAACAGCATGTAAAGGATTTGGGAATAATGATGTCTGACGACCTAACGTTTAGGGAGCATAACCAAGCAAATATTGCGACAGCCAGAAAAATGATAGGATGGATTACGAGAACTTTCAAATCCAGGGATCCCATCACAATGGTTGTACTCTTCAAATCACTTGTGCTGTCCCGTTTTGAGTACTGCTCAGTACTCACTTCCCCCTTCAGAGCAGGAGAGATTGCTGAAATAGAAGGAATACAGAGAACATATACGGCACGCATAGACGCGATAAAGCACCTAAATTACTGGGATCGTCTCAAAGCTCTCCAACTGTACTCACTAGAAAGGAGACGAGAGAGATGTCACATAATATACACATGGAAAATACTGGAGGGCCAAGTACCAAAACTACACAGTAAAATAACAACGTACTGGAGTGAACGATATGGAAGAAAATGCAGAATAGAACCAGTGAAGAGCAGAGGTACCATAGGCACAATCAGAGAACACTGTATAAACATCAGAGGTCCGCGGTTGTTCAACGTCCTCCCAGCAAGCATAAGAAATATTGCCGGAACAACCGTGGACATCTTTAAGAGAAAATGTTTTCTAAAAGAAGTGCCGAACCAACCGGGCTGTGGCGGGTATGTGGGCCTGCGGGCCGCTCCAAGCAACAGCCTGGTGGACCAAACTTGGGGAGTAGAACAACTCCCAGAACCCCATCAAGCAGGATGTAGAACAACAGAGCTTTAACTTAACACCTCCAGCTTAACAACCTTCTGACTATGCAAATGAGTCGAAGGAATGTAATGAAATACTCGCCCCTTGCCCGGCTGGTCAACAGGTCGAACACAAGAAAGAAGAAGGTACAGAAGCCACCTCCAGTCACAACTTGACAAAGAATTCGAACATCAGACTAGTTCAATTTGAACGCAAGAGTTGGAACAAGGCTCCCTGGTGGAGCAGGAAGACCTACCCCTCACTCCCGCGTTGTTAGGGAGGCTACTGTTAGGTAAGCACCAACACTGCCTCCCTCCCCAGTACCCCACCCCTTACCTTGTGGCACACTGATCTCCACACCTGCCCCAGGGAGGGGGGGGGGGCTAGAAGGCTACTGTGGCCCACCACCAGCACCTGCCCCAAGGGTCTAGACGGCCACTGTGGCCCACCACCAGCACCTGCCCCAAGGGTCTAGACGGCCACTATGGCCCACTACTAGCACCTGCCCCAAGGGTCTAGACGGCCACTGTGGCCCACCACCAGCACCTGCCCCAAGGGTCTAGACGGCCACTGTGGCCCACCTGACATTTGACAGGTCTATATTTAGCACACTCACTCAGGCAGACGGTAAGTGTCACGCTCTCTCCACCCTCTATTATTGAGCTCCCCCAGGGTCACCCTCTCACCCTGGGGGCCACCCCCAGCTCTCACCCTGGGGGCCACCCCCAGCTCTCACCCTGGGGGCCACTCCCAGCTCTCACCCTGGGGGCCACCCCCAGCTCTCACCCTGGGGGCCACCCCCAGCTCTCACCCTGGGGGCCACCCCCAGCTCTCACCCTGGGGGCCACCCCCAGCTAGAAACAAAGAAAGTGCCTGCTAACCCGGGTGAGAAACATGAAAGTATTATAAGAAAGTTGTGATCAAGTATAGTCAGAGAGACAAAATAAAAGTGAACACTTAAATGAATCCTATCTACTGTTCTCTTGGACTATGGTGTTCAATGTGAACATTTTCCTCTATTTTCATTCTCTCTCAATCCCACTAAGTATTTTATGCATCTCTATCATGTCCCCCAATCTCTTCCTCTTATTTTCTAGCGTCGTCAGGTTTAGTTCCTTCAGTCTCTCTTCATACTTTCTTGCAATTCTGCGACGAGCCTAGTTGCAAACTTCTGAATCTTTTCGAGTTTATGTGTTTCTCTAGGTGGAGGGGTTCCATGATGGTGCAGCATACTTTCAAACTAGTTTCATATAGGCAGTGTGTGTGTGTGTGTGTGTGTGTGTGTGTGTGTGTGTGTGTGTGTGTGTGTGTGTGTGTGTGTGTGTGTGTGTGTGTGTGTGAATAATTATGGAAGGGCAGAGGGGGGGGGGGAGGGAGTAGTATTGATTGAAGCAGAAAAACCTAGCAAGCAATCCCCTCAGGGCTAGAGACCTGGCCGGGGAGGATTGACTAGGCACCAATCCTTAACTGTCCACCTCTGTTCACCCAGCAGTAATTGACCGCCTGGCTGTTAACCCATTGACAGGTTGTGTTCCAAGGGGGGGGGGGGGGAACTAGTATATAGTAAGGCTTACCATGAGCTAGTGGTGGGGGGGGGGAGAAGGGAAACGCTCTCAGGGTCCTAACAGGTCAGAGGGCACCCGGCAAACAGGTCAATGTGTAACTTGACAGGAACAACAGCCATATGGGGACTGCTGAA
>NC_091215.1:25529972-25564972 GCF_040958095.1 Procambarus clarkii | reverse complement strand
CCCTTTCACATACAAGATAACAGCTTTCGCGCAATGACCTTGAGATAGCTTATCTGCAAATGTTAACCCGCCTAAAATATAATTTGTAGCTTCTTTTAATGATAACAAACATCAATCAAACCTGAGAGGTTATAGAATGTAAAATAACATAGTAAAACGCGGCGGGTAAAAACCGTAGACTTCAATAACTCACTTGACACGTTAATGGGAAAAAAGCTTGATTTTTTTGTTTAGATAAGAAAGATACGCATATGGGAAGTACAAAGCGTCCATCAGTGTGACACAGAGGTTGGCAGGGATCTGGTTGGGCTACCGTTACCTATGGCAGGTGGCTACCGTTACCTGTGGCAGGTGGCTACCGTTACCTGTGGCAGGTGGCTACCGTTACCTGTGGCAGGTGGCTACCGTTACCAGTGGCAGGTGGCTACCGTTACCTGTGCCAGGTGGCTACCGTTACCTGTGGCAGGTGGCTACCGTTACCTGTACCAGGTGGCTACCGTTACCTGTACCAGGTGGCTACCGTTATCTGTGGCATGAGGCTACCGTTACCTGTGGCAGGTGGCTACCGTTACCTGTGGCAGGTGGCTACCGTTACCAGTGCCAGGTGGCTACCGTTATAGTGCCAGGTGGCTACCGTTACCTGTGGCAGGTGGCTACCAAACACCAATCTCCCAATCGTCAGCACTCCAGACGCAAACTCCGAGAACAGGAACTGGTACAAAGGTCTCACTCACCACATTACTGAATATCCAAGCCATTGGGACCTTCAGACCGGACATACGAGGAACCTAGAGCTTTGCAATGACTTTATTCACACTCATGGTCTAAGTAATATCCCCCCCCAATGCACCCAGTGTGTGTGTGAGTGCAGGCAACTGATCACATGGCCCTGTGTGGCCCTGTGTGGCCACCAAACACACCTTTCGGTCACACAGATTACCATGAGAGGGGAGAGGATAAGAGAGAAAAGAAGGAGAGAGAGGAGAAGTGGAGTATAGGAGGAGAGGAGTGGGTATAGACTGACAAGTGAGGATATAGGTCAAGAGTCAGGAGAGGGTTAGAATCTGGGATAGTGTGCAGAATGTGGCTAGGAAGAAGCGGAGAGGAGGAGGGGGGGGGGGACTCAAGGACTAGGAGGAGGAGGAGGCAAGGAGTAGGAGGAGTATAAGGTATAGGAGGCCAGGAGGAGGAGGGCGGCGGACTGGGGTATTGATCCTGTGTGCTGGCGACCTCTCTCAGCTGACGACTGTCAGACGCCGCCCCACACCCTGCTGCCTCCCTCCCTGCTGGCCACAACCCTGCTGGCCACAACCCTGCTGCCTCCCTCCCTGCTGGCCACACTCCTGCTGGCCACAACCTTGCTGCCTCCCTCCCTGCTGGCCACAACCCTGCTGCCTCCTTCCCTGCTGGCCACACTCCTGCTGGCCACAACCCTGCTGCCTCCCTCCCTGCTGGCCACAACCCTGCTGGCCACAACCCTGCTGCCTCCCTCCCTGCTGGCCACACTCCTGCTGGCCACAACCCTGCTGCCTCCCTCCCTGCTGGCCACACTCCTGCTGGCCACAACCCTGCTGCCTCCCTCCCTGCTGGCCACAACCCTGCTGGCCACAACCCTGCTGCCTCCCTCCCTGCTGGCCACACTCCTGCTGGCCACAACCCTGCTGCCTCCCTCCCTGCTGGCCACAACCCTGCTGGCCACAACCCTGCTGCCTCCCTCCCTGCTGGCCACAACCCTGCTGGCCACAACCCTGCTGCCTCCCTCCCTGCTGGCCACAACCCTGCTGGCCACAACCCTGCTGGCCACACTCCTGCTGGCCACAACCCTGCTGGCCACACTCCTGCTGGCCACAACCCTGCTGCCTCCCTCCCTGCTGGCCACATTCCTGCTGGCCACAACCCTGCTGCCTCCCTCCCTGCTGGCCACAACCCTGCTGGCCACAACCCTGCTGCCTCCCTCCCTGCTGGCCACAACCCTGCTGGCCACAACCCTGCTGCCTCCCTCCCTGCTGGCCACAACCCTGCTGGCCACACTCCTGCTGGCCACAACCCTGCTGGCCACACTCCTGCTGGCCACAACCCTGCTGGCCACACTCCTGCTGGCCACAACCCTGCTGGCCACAACCCTGCTGGCCACAACCCTGCTGGCCACACTCCTGCTGGCCACAACCCTGCTGGCCACAACCCTGCTGCCTCCCTCCCTGCTGGCCACACTCCTGCTGGCCACAACCCTGCTGGCCACAACCCTGCTGGCCACACTCCTGCTGGCCACACTCCTGCTGGCCACAACCCTGCTGCCTCCCTCCCTGCTGGCCACAACCCTGCTGGCCACACTCCTGCTGGCCACAACCCTGCTGCCTCCCTCCCTGCTGGCCACACTCCTGCTGGCCACAACCCTGCTGGCCACAACCCTGCTGGCCACACTCCTGCTGGCCACAACCCTGCTGGCCACACTCCTGCTGGCCACAACCCTGCTGGCCACACTCCTGCTGGCCACAACCCTGCTGGCCACAACCCTGCTGGCCACAACCCTGCTGGCCACACTCCTGCTGGCCACAACCCTGCTGGCCACAACCCTGCTGGCCACACTCCTGCTGGCCACACTCCTGCTGGCCACAACCCTGCTGCCTCCCTCCCTGCTGGCCACAACCCTGCTGGGCACAACCCTGCTGGCCACACTCCTGCTGGCCACAACCCTGCTGGCCACACTCCTGCTGGCCACACTCCTGCTGGCCACAACCCTGCTGGCCACAACCCTGCTGGCCACACTCCTGCTGGCCACACTCCTGCTGGCCACAACCCTGCTGGCCACAACCCTGCTGGCCACAACCCTGCTGGCCACACTCCTACTGGCCACACTCCTGCTGGCCACACTCCTGCTGGCCACACTCCTGCTGGCCACAACCCTGCTGGCCACAACCCTGCTGGCCACAACCCTGCTGGCCACACTCCTGCTGGCCACACTCCTGCTGGCCACAACCCTGCTGGCCACACTCCTGCTGGCCACAACCCTGCTGGCCACAACCCTGCTGGCCACAACCCTGCTGGCCACAACCCTGCTGGCCACACTCCTGCTGGCCACAACCCTGCTGGCCACAACCCTGCTGGCCACAACCCTGCTGGCCACACTCCTGCTGGCCACAACCCTGCTGGCCACAACCCTGCTGGCCACACTCCTGCTGGCCACAACCCTGCTGGCTGCCTCCCTGCTGGCCACTCCTGCTGGCCACAACCCTGCTGGCCACAAACTCTGCTTCCTCCCTCCCTGCTGGCCACAACCCTGCTGGCCACACTCCTGCTGGCCACAACCCTGCTGGCCACAACCCTGCTGGCCACAACCGTGCTGGCCACACTCCTGCTGGCCACAACCCTGCTGCCTCCCTCCCTGTTGGCCACAACCCTGCTGGCCACACTCCTGCTGGCCACACTCCTGCTGGCCACAACCCTGCTGCCTCCCTCCCTGCTGGCCACAACCCTGCTGGCCACAACCCTGCTGGCCACAACCCTTCTGGCCACACTCCTGCTGGCCACAACCCTGCTGGCTGCCTCCCTGCTGGCCACAACCCTGCTGGCCACAACCCTGCTGGCTGCCTCCCTGCTGGCCACAACCCTGCTGGCCACAACCCTGCTGGCCACATTCCTGCTGGCCACAACCCTGCTGCCTCCCTCCCTGCTGGCCACAACCCTGCTGGCCACAACCCTGCTGGCCACACTCCTGCTGGCCACAACCCTGCTGGCTGCCTCCCTGCTGGCCACACTCCTGCTGGCCACAACCCTGCTGGCTGCCTCCCTGCTGGCCACAACCCGGCTGGCCACACTCCTGCTGGCCACAACCCTGCTGGCTGCCTCCCTGCTGGCCACAACCCTGCTGGCCACAACCCTGCTGGCCACAACCCTGCTGCCTCCCTCCCTGCTGGCCACAACCCTGCTGCCTCCCTCCCGGCTGGCCACAACCCTGCTGGCCACAACCCTGCTGCCTCCCTCCCTGCTGGCCACAACCCTGCTGGCCACAACCCTGCTGGCCACACTCCTGCTGGCCACAACCCTGCTGGCCACAACCCTGCTGGCCACAACCCTGCTGGCCACACTCCTGCTGGCCACAACCCTGCTAGCAACAACCCTGCTGGCTACACTCCTGCTAGCAACAACCTTGCTGGCCACACTCCTGCTGGCCACAACCCTGCTGGCCACAACCCTGCTGGCCACAACCCTGCTGGCCACACTCCTGCTGGCCACAACCCTGCTGGCCACAACCCTGCTGGCCACAACCCTGCTGGCCACAACCCTGCTGGCCACACTCCTGCTGGCCACAACCCTGCTAGCAACAACCCTGCTGGCCACACTCCTGCTGGCCACAACCCTGCTGGCCACAACCCTGCTGGCCACAAAACCCTGCTGGCCACACTCCTGCTGGCCACAACCCTGCTAGCAACAACCCTGCTGGCCACACTCCTGTTGGCCACAACCCTGCTGGCCACAACCCTGCTGGCCACACTCCTGCTGGCCACAACCCTGCTAGCAACAACCCTGCTGGCCACAACCCTGCTGGCCACAACCCTGCTGGCCACAACCCTGCTGGCCACAACCCTGCTGGCCACACTCCTGCTGGCCACAACCCTGCTAGCAACAACCCTGCTGGCCACAACCCTGCTGGCCACAACCCTGCTGGCCACAACCCTGCTAGCCACAACCCTGCTGGCCACAACCCTGCTAGCCACAACCCTGCTGGCCACTTGCAAGGAATACAAATTTGACTATAGATAAAATCATCAGTGTCATAACTAGCCACTTTCACAACTGTGTATTTTGGGTGATACCATCGTGACTATCAGTCCCATCCCGGCCCCGGACTATGTAAGTGGCCCTGGCGCCTGGGGCGTGGGTCTCACAGGGCCACTGGCCACCCGGGGGGGCCACCAGTGGCCACCAGGGGCCATTAATTGTATAGCAGATATAATCTAGGGGGGCAAGTGACGACATGTATTCCCAGGATGGCGTACATGAGAGTGTATGTTGACACTTGAGTAGTATGATCAACGACCATGTTATACTCTTCTGCACCTGCCAACCTAGAGAGGCACTGGTGGTCCTCTAGGACAATACTGAGGCACTAGTGGTCCTCTAGGATGATACTGAGGCACTGGTGGTCCTCTAGGATGATACTGAGGCACTGGTGGTCCTCTAGGACAATACTGAGGCACTAGTGGTCCTCTAGGATGATACTGAGGCACTGGTGGTCCTCTAGGATGATACTGAGGCACTGGTGGTCCTCTAGGATGATACTGAGGCACTGGTGGTCCTCTAGGATGATACTGAGGCACTGGTGGTCCTCTAGGATGATACTGAGGCACTGGTGGTCCTCTAGGACGATACTGAGGCACTGGTGGTCCTCTAGGACAATACTGAGGCACTGGTGGTCCTCTAGGACAATACTGAGGCACTGGTGGTCCTCTAGGACAATACTGAGGCACTGGTGGTCCTCTAGGACAATACTGAGGCACTGGTGGTCCTCTAGGACAATACTGAGGCACTGGTGGTCCTCTAGGACAATACTGAGGCACTGGTGGTCCTCTAGGACAATACTGAGGCACTAGTGGTCCTCTAGGACAATACTGAGGCACTAGTGGTCCTCTAGGACAATACTGAGGCACTAGTGGTCCTCTAGGACAATACTGAGGCACTGGTGGTCCTCTAGGACAATACTGAGGCACTAGTGGTCCTCTAGGACGATACTGAGGCACTGGTGGTCCTCTAGGACAATACTGAGGCACTGGTGGTCCTCTAGGACAATACTGAGGCACTGGTGGTCCTCTAGGATGATACTGAGGCACTGGTGGTCCTCTAGGACAATACTGAGGCATTGGTGGTCCTCTAGGATGATACTGAGGCACTGGTGGTCCTCTAGGACAATACTGAGGCACTGGTGGTCCTCTAGGACAATACTGAGGCACTGGTGGTCCTCTAGGTCAATACTGAGGCACTGGTGGTCCTCTAGGACGATACTGAGGCACTGTGTGTGTGTGTGTGTGTGTGTGTGTGTGTGTGTGTGTGTGTGTGTGTGTGTGTGTGTGTGTGTGTGTGTGTGTGTGTGTGTGTGTGTGTTGCTAATGACGTCAGCGGAACTCTTTGCTACAACCCAGTGTGGGAGTTTTCATAATTACTTCTAAAACATATCATTCAGGCCACCTGGAAAACTCCACTCTCATTCTCTTGCTATAGAAATTTGTGTTGTTAATTGTTTAAAGTGCCCCGAACACCGTTGTACTTCACTGAAAGTATTGGTGAACAAAATGTATACTGTATTCTTATGTATTTGTGTGGTACTGAATACTATTAGTGGCTACAGGTTAGGTAGTATCCATCTACCTGACTGCACACACGCGCGCGCGCCCACAGATCACCTACGTTAGACTAACCCAAGAGTATGCAGCCAATAGGTGTTTGGGGGCCCCAATCCCCCTGAAAGTATATGTTGAAACTTTAAAACGATTAGCTTGAGTGTTTCTGGATCAATATCCTGGCCGGCCCGGTCGCTGAACAGGCCTCCAGACTGGTGTTCTGATCAAGCAGGCTGTTAAGACGCCGCGTCTCCGCTACAGAGGCGCCGAGGTGTATAGGGCTGATGGCTGGTCGGAGTCACTATCGCCTCGTCCCTCCCCACCACACACACACCCCTTCGACTCCCCGACCCGCAACGAGCCCTTGCTGACCAATTTCCGTCTGTTGCAACCATCCCTGCCACGGCCCCCGTCCTCCTAACTGGCCGGTCATTAGCCTCAATTACGGTGGAGGAACAACTTGACTGCTATTTACGGTCATGTGGGCCTCGAGGAGCACCTGGCACCCTCCACAATAGTCAAGTTGTTCCACGATATTGTTCGACCCTTTATACATATCTGAGTACATAAACTCATCCTAAAATGAGAGTACTTGTAACATGATGTTTTGGGGGAAAGTACCAATATGTAGTGATGGATCACCAGGAAGTACCAATATGTAGTGATGGATCACCAGGAAGTACCAATATGTAGTGATGGATCACCAGGAAGTACCAATATGTAGTGATGGAGCACCAGGAAGTACCAATATGTAGTGATGGATCACCAGGAA
Source organism: Procambarus clarkii (assembly GCF_040958095.1). Classification (NCBI taxonomy): domain Eukaryota; kingdom Metazoa; phylum Arthropoda; class Malacostraca; order Decapoda; family Cambaridae; genus Procambarus; species Procambarus clarkii. Next base: position 25,557,865 of record NC_091215.1, on the reverse strand, counting down.
GTACCAATATGTAGTGATGGATCACCAGGAAGTACCAATATGTAGTGATGGACCACCAGGAAGTACCAATATGTAGTGATGGATCACCAGGAAGTACCAATATGTAGTGATGGAGCACCAGGAAGTACCAATATGTAGTGATGGATCACCAGGAAGTACCAATATGTAGTGATGGACCACCAGGAAGTACCAATATGTAGTGATGGATCACCAGGAAGTACCAATATGTAGTGATGGACCACCAGAGTACCAATATGTAGTGATGGACCACCAGAGTACCAATATGTAGTGATGGACCACCAGAGAGTACCAATATGTAGTGATGGACCACCAGAGTACCAATATGTAGTGATGGACCACCAGAGAGTACCAATATGTAGTGATGGACCACCAGAGAGTACCAATATGTAGTGATGGACCACCAGAGTACCAATATGTAGTGATGGACCACCAGAGTACCAATATGTAGTGATGGACCACCAGAGAGTACCAATATGTAGTGATGGACCACCAGAGAGTACCAATATGTAGTGATGGACCACCAGAGAGTACCAATATGCAGTGATGGATCCATCACTACATATTGGTACTTCCTGGTGATCCATCACTACACATTGTACTCTCCAACAGTTACTAAAGCTACTATCATTTCAGAAGGGTGGGTTGCACACACGCACACGCACGCACACACGCGTACACACACACGCACACGCAAAAATCTGCTGGCTTTTGGTATCTGACGTAGCTGGCGGAACGCAGTGAAAAAAAGGCATTGAATATGCATGAAGTTCCAAACAGTGTTGACTTAATTTACCCGGCCCGGGTGTAAGGGAGGTGTGTGTCTCCCGGAGCTTCCAGCCCGGCTTCCAGGCACCAAGAGAGCTTCCAGCCCGGCCTCCAGGCACCAAGAGAGCTTCCAGTCGGGCCTCCAGGCACCAAGAGAGCTTCCAGTCGGGCCTCTCAGGCACCAAGAGAGCTTCCAGTCAGGCCTCCAGGCACCAAGAGAGCTTCCAGTCGGGCCTCCAGGCACCAAGAGAGCTTCCAGTCGGGCCTCCAGGCACCAAAAGAGCTTCCAGTCAGGCCTCCAGGCACCAAGAGCTTCCAGCCCGGCCTCCAGGCACCAAGAGCTTCCAGCCGGGCCTCCAGGCACCAAGAGAGCTTCCAGTCGGGCCTCCAGGCACCAAGAGAGCTTCCAGTCGGGCCTCCAGGCACCAAGAGAGCTTCCAGCCGGGCCTCCAGGCACCAAGAGAGCTTCCAGCCCGGCCTCCAGGCACCAAGAGAGCTTCCAGCCCGGCCTCCAGGCACCAAGAGAGCTTCCAGCCGGGCCTCCAGGCACCAAGAGAGCTTCCAGCCCGGCCTCCAGGCACCAAGAGAGCTTCCAGCCCGGCCTCCAGGCACCAAGAGAGCTTCCAGCCCGGCCTCCAGGCACCAAGAGAGCTTCCAGCCGGGCCTCCAGGCACCAAGAGAGCTTCCAGCCGGGCCTCCAGGCACCAAGAGAGCTTCCAGCCGGGCCTCCAGGCACCAAGAGAGCTTCCAGCCGGGCCTCCAGGCACCAAGAAAGCTTCCAGCCGGGCCTCCAGGCACCAAGAAAGCTTCCAGCCCGGCCTCCAGGCAGTAGCACATGAGAGTAACTGGGCAGGATAGAGATAAAGGCACCTGGAAGCACAGTATAATCTTAAGCCACGTTATATAATGATGGTGGACGGCGGGCTGTAGGATTTCCCCGTGACCAATCCCGGGAACTTCCTACACTCCTGCCGTCCCAGCATCTAGCCCATGGATCTCATCTGCCCATCCCCACCCCGACTGTGAAAGTTGGGTGAGACTAGCCCCTGACCTCTGGCCTGCCACCGCGGACATTCTTGTTTCTTAGCCTTAAGAATGAGGAACGCCAAGGGGGAAAGAACTGTGACTTTGGGATATATTTTGGCCTTAAAGGGCCTTGGACTTGTGTTCGATTCTTACTCTTTGCATTCGGCCTTTTAGGTGTGAAGCTTCGTTGCCTAGGAAGCCTAACTTGTGAATACTGAAAAACGGTCTACATCTTCAGCTCACAACCGAGAAACCCCGGGTTCAATCCCCCAGGAGAAACGGTTGGGCACATTACCTTTTCACCTAATACCTCTGTTCACCTAGTGGCAAAATAGGTACCCGGGGAGTTGGGGACAATGTTGTGGGATTGTATCCTGTGTAAAGTCAATATTTGGCCAAGGAAGGTGGTGGGGGGGGGGCGAAATAGTAAAGAACAGGCTTCCTGTCCCAGACAAGTACTGCGGTTAGTACCTCTACCTTTTAGTACTTATTCTCTACGTAATCAATCAGCCTGCGTTCGATCCCTCAATGCTCCAAGTGGTTGGGCAACCGTTCCTTCAGTAATTTCCTCTATCCCAGCCCCTATCCTCTTCTCGTATCTAGTCCGTGTGGAATTCATTTCCCCCCCCCCATCCCCCGGCCTGTGTCCGTACAATATCCAATATATATATTTCTCTGTTTTGTGTTGATTTCACAAGTCAGTTCTAGAACGGTTGACACATTTCTCAAGTCAGTTCTAGAACTGCTGACACATTTCTCAAGTCAGTTCTAGAACGGTTGACACATTTCTCAAGTCAGTTCTAGAACTGTTGACACATTTCTCAAGTCAGTTCTAGAACTGCTGACACATTTCTCAAGTCAGTTCTAGAACTGTTGACACATTTCTCAAGTCAGTTCTAGAACGGTTGACACATTTCTCAAGTCAGTTCTAGAACGGTTGACACATTTCTCAAGTCAGTTCTAGAACTGTTGACACATTTCTCAAGTCAGTTCTAGAACTGTTGACACATTTCTCAAGTCAGTTCTAGAACTGTTGACACATTTCTCAAGTCAGTTCTAGAACTGTTGACACATTTCTCAAGTCAGTTCTAGAACTGTTGACACATTTCTCAAGTCAGTTCTAGAACGGTTGACACATTTCTCAAGTCAGTTCTAGAACGGTTGACACATTTCTCAAGTCAGTTCTAGAACGGTTGACACATTTCTCAAGTCAGTTCTAGAACGGTTGACACATTTCTCAAGTCAGTTCTAGAACTGTTAACACATTTCTCAAGTCAGTTCTAGAACTGTTGACACATTTCTCAAGTCAGTTCTAGAACTGTAGACACATTTCTCAAGTCAGTTCTAGAACTGCTGACACATTTCTCAAGTTCAGTTCTAGAACGGTTGACACATTTCTCAAGTCAGTTCTAGAACGGTTGACACATTTCTCAAGTCAGTTCTAGAACGGTTGACATATTTCTCAAGTCAGTTCTAGAACGGTTGACACATTTCTCAAGTTCAGTTCTAGAACGGTTGACACATTCTCAAGTCAGTTCTAGAACGGTTGACATATTTCTCAAGTCAGTTCTAGAACTGTTGACACATTTCTCAAGTTCAGTTCTAGAACGGTTGACACATTTCTCAAGTCAGTTCTAGAACGGTTGACACATTTCTCAAGTCAGTTCTAGAACGGTTGACATATTTCTCAAGTCAGTTCTAGAACGGTTGACACATTTCTCAAGTCAGTTCTAGAACTGTTGACACATTTCTCAAGTCAGTTCTAGAACTGCTGACACATTTCTCAAGTCAGTTCTAGAACTGTTGACACATTTCTCAAGTCAGTTCTAGAACTGTTGACACATTTCTCAAGTCAGTTCTAGAACTGCTGACACATTTCTCAAGTCAGTTCTAGAACTGTTGACACATTTCTCAAGTCAGTTCTAGAACTGTTGACACATTTCTCAAGTCAGTTCTAGAACTGCTGACACATTTCTCAAGTCAGTTCTAGAACGGTTGACACATTTCTCAAGTCAGTTCTAGAACTGTTGCCACATTTCACAAGTCAGTTCTAGAACTGTTGCCACATTTCACAAGTCAGTTCTAGAACTGTTGCCACATTTCACAAGTCAGTTCTAGAACGGTTGACATATTTACAGAAGTCCTTCGCGTCTTCTGTAAATCTGTATCCGCATGTGAGAACGAGAATGAGATGGAAGTGAGGACATGTAAGGGAGTAGGGGAGACAGTGAGAGAGAGAGAGAGAAACAGAGAGAGAGGGGAAGAGAGAAAAAGCAGGGAGAGAGGGAGTGAGTGAGTGAGAGAGAGAGAGAGAGAGAGAGAGAGAGAGAGAGAGAGAGAGAGAGAGAGAGAGAGAGAGAGAGAGAGAGAGAGAGAGAGAGAGAGAGAAGCCCTACACTACATCTCTTTCTCTCACACACACACACACACACACACACACACACACACACACACACACACACACATGCCTGAGTGGCTGACAGTTTTATTATATAATAGTAAGCCCAGTAATAATATTAATACCCCACAACAACAATGCCTGAGCAGGATTCGAACCTGCGCTCTGGGTACAGCAAAGCACACGAGCATCAACCCCATGGTGCAGGTTCGAATCCTTCGCATGACTCCAATTAATTTTCTCAGTAATAACAAAAATAACAAATTAATTTTTATTATCATTAATATATTAATTATTATTCATATACAAAATAATAATAATAATATTACAATTATTAACATCAATTATAAGAATTATTATAATAATCTATAGAATAATATTACGAAAGGTGAGGCTGGTTAGATATTAACTATATCTTGTGTGACTACAGCTGATGAGAGTACAGTGAGTACAGTGAATATGGTGAGTACAGTGAGTACAGTGAATATGGTGAGTGTAGTGAGTACAGTGAATATGGTGAGTGTACTGAGTACAGTGAATACAGTGAGTGTACTGAGTACAATGAATAAGGTGAGTGGAATGAGTACAGTGAATACGGTGAGTGGAATGAGTACAGTGAATACGGTGAGCGTACTGAGTACAGTGAATACAGTGAGTGTACTGAGTACAGTGAATATGGTGAGTGGAATGAGTACAGTGAATACGGTGAGCGTACTGAGTACAGTAAATACAGTGAGTGTACTGAGTACAATGAATAAGGTGAGTGGAATGAGTACAGTGAATACGGTGAGCGTAATCCGAACAGCTAATTTAGCCACCTCCTTAATTCTAAAACTGTGACCAGACTCTGGACCTATTACGAAACAGTCTTTCACCCTGAAACAGGATGGTCTAAACCCCCCCCCCCCCGTTTCCCTCACCCTGGAACAGGGGTCTAAGCCCCCCGCCCCCCGTCCTCCTGGAATAGGCATTCCAGTGCCCCAAGTCTGTCAGTCTCTGGCCTGCCTCAACCAGGCCCACAGGGGGGGTGAAACAGAGCTTGTATCTTCAATATTTCGAGTCTCGACAAAAAATTGACATGCAATAGTTTAAATTTGAGCTGCAAAGTATGTTAACAACCTGAGCAAAGCTTAATACAGTTTACTCAACCTATTATTCTTTAAAACGGCCTAATGCAGACGCAACTAAGCCTGTATTGGATAGTTTCATAGCCTATTAATTCAAAGTTAACGTCATTTGGGTTTTAGATTTACTTTCATCTCTAAAAAAATGTGTGTGTGTGTGTGTGTGTGTGTGTGTGTGTGTGTGTGTGTGTGTGTGTGTGTGTGTGTGTGTGTGTGTGTGTGTGTGTGTGTGTGTGTACTCACCTATTTGTGCTTCCGGGGGTTGAGCTTTGGCTCTTTGGTCGTGTGTGTGTGTGTGTGTGTGTGTACTCACCTAATTGTGCTTGCGGGGGTTGAGCTCTGGCTCTTTGGTCCCGAAAGACTGGTCTCTTTTTGTGTGTACTCACCTAATTGATTTACTTACCTAATTGATTTACGTGTGTGTGTGTGTGTGTGTGTGTGTGTTGTAACACTGTAAAAGTGTTTGGGTTAGTTTATTTAAAATATATATAGAATATGAGTCACAGACAGGGATTTGGAAAGGCGCCAGTTGTCTGCCTGAGATCTCACACCTCAAAGCGTTAATGACCTCAAGTGACCTGAGGTCAGATCATGAGAATTTCACCTTGCTTCCGCTAAGCTCTTAATTGTAGGCTGGTAGCCTTCAAACAAGCCGACGTTTAAGGAGTGGCTTGGTAGTGCCGGAGGCTATCTACTTGTGGGCGGAGTTAGCTACTAGGTTCCCCAATATAAACTCGGAGAGCTATCCAGCAAAAAGGATTAACAGACAGAGCAGCAGACGAGAGAGAGAAGACGTCCCTACCAGGGAGGTTGTCGGCCGGCAGGGGCGAGACAGTCTCTGTCAAGCTACAGACCCCCCCCCCCTCTCTATTCAACTTAGACTCAGTACTCGGTGAGTGAACATTAAGGTGACTTGGTCGTGTTTACATATGTTGTGTGATGATCAGGGGCAGTCAAGTTGTAGGGTTCTCAGATTCTTGGATGATGACTCACTTTGCATATTAAACTGGAACATTTTAATTGAATTGCTTAAGTTATGATATTTATCATGAAAAATATAATTGTTGAATTTATTATTTAAATGGTCTTTCACTGTGTCCCTAGAGTTGAGTTGAGGTGAGAAAGCCTCGGGGATTATTGGTTCCCTGATTTTAATGAGTACATGGTACAGAGGGAACATACTAATAATGAACTCATGATAACATCTTTTGAGAATTTTGTGATACAGGCAAGTTCCATTCCTTGTCTTGTATGTAATGATCATGAATGGATGGTGGCAGCATTTCGTCTTCTACTATCTACTCTTCTACTTCTATCTACTCTTCTACATCTACCTATCTACACCTCTCCCTCCACCCCTCTCTCAACTCTCACTTTCAACTAATGACCCTCCTCGCCCCTCCCACCTCTCTCCCTCTCACCCCAAACCCTCACTAATTACTTCACTATTCATTTCTTTCCTTTCGTTTTCACTTATACGTTTGTGGCAATGATTCTGTATTCTAGAGTTCTCTCTAGAGTTTCGGGTAGCTGATCCAGTTACGGCGCCTTGTAGTCTTAGCACCTAGGTAGTCAAATACCTAGGTTACAAGGTGTTGAACGAGAGAGGTTGTCTTAGGAACTCTGGAGGTGCTCTAGAATAGTTAGCTAACTGGGGACGGGATAACGGACTAGAGAGAGCTGTTTCCCCCGGCCTCGTTAGTTAACTGGGGGGTGGATTAATGGACAAGATAGAGCTATTTCCCCCACCCCCCGTTACAATGATGGCAGCGGTGTTGAACAATGTTTAAGGTATTGGTGTTCTTTTAACATTGTTCAGTCCCACGTGTCTTTTTGCCGCTCAGGCGCTATCAGGGAGATCTTGACAGGTGGTTAATATTCGCGAGTTAGCGAACTTTTTTCAGGTTAGGAGATAGTGATTCTCTGGTGTTGTGTTTAGTGATTTTGTGAGTTTTGTGGTGTTCAGGGAATGTTCACCAGAACTTGCGTGTGTAGTGATTTATGTTAGTAATAAGATTTGGCGATTTGGGAACTTAGCGGTGTTGGTAGTGCAGGTCAGCTGAGTGTGACAGGTGACCTCGCATGTCCCACGGGGACACCCAGCCACCGCTGGTCTCCAGGTCAGTGGGGAGTGGCAGGTGTAGTTCTTAAGTAGTTTAAGTGTGGTTCTGCTCAGATTATTGCGATCGACTGTTTTACTCCATTTGAACGCAATAACCCGAGGTGTACTGGTCTTGTACAGCATGCTAGGGGGAGCCTTAGTATGTCAGTAGACTTCACGTTCTTTCACGTTCATTTTATCAAAATCACTAAACACAACACCAGAGAATCACTATCTCCTAACCTGAAAAAAGTTCGCTAACTCGCGAATATTAACCACCTGTCAAGATCTCCCTGATAGCGCCTGAGCGGCAAAAAGACACGTGGGACTGAACAATGTTAAAAGAACACCAATACCTTAAACATTGTTCAACACCGCTGCCATCATTGTAACGGGGGGTGGGGGAAATAGCTCTATCTTGTCCATATTCCACCCCCCAGTTAACTAACGAAGCCGGGGGAAACAGCTCTCTCTAGTCCGTTATCCCGTCCCCAGTTAGCTAACTATTCTAGATCACCCTCCAGAGTTCCTAAGGCAACCTCTCTCGTTCAACACCTTGTAACCTAGGTATTTGACTACCTAGGTGCTAAGACTACAAGGCGCCGTAACTGGATCAGCTACCCGAAACTCTAGAGAGAACTCTAGAATACAGAATCATTGCCACAAACGTATAAGTGAAAACGAAAGGAAAGAAATGAATAGTGAAGTAATTAGTGAGGGTTTGGGGTGAGAGGGAGAGAGGTGGGAGGGGCGAGGAGGGTCATTAGTTGAAAGTGAGAGTTGAGAGAGGGGTGGAGGGAGAGGTGTAGATAGGTAGATGTAGAAGAGTAGATAGAAGTAGAAGAGTAGATAGTAGAAGACGAAATGCTGCCACCATCCATTCATGATCATTACATACAAGACAAGGAATGGAACTTGCCTGTATCACAAAATTCTCAAAAGATGTTATCATGAGTTCATTATTAGTATGTTCCCTCTGTACCATGTACTCATTAAAATCAGGGAACCAATAATCCCCGAGGCTTTCTCACCTCAACTCAACTCTAGGGACACAGTGAAAGACCATTTAAATAATAAATTCAACAATTATATTTTTCATGATAAATATCATAACTTAAGCAATTCAATTAAAATGTTCCAGTTTAATATGCAAAGTGAGTCATCATCCAAGAATCTGAGAACCCTACAACTTGACTGCCCCTGATCATCACACAACATATGTAAACACGACCAAGTCACCTTAATGTTCACTCACCGAGTACTGAGTCTAAGTTGAATAGAGAGGGGGGGGGGGTCTGTAGCTTGACAGAGACTGTCTCGCCCCTGCCGGCCGACAACCTCCCTGGTAGGGACGTCTTCTCTCTCTCGTCTGCTGCTCTGTCTGTTAATCCTTTTTGCTGGATAGCTCTCCGAGTTTATATTGGGGAACCTAGTAGCTAACTCCGCCCACAAGTAGATAGCCTCCGGCACTACCAAGCCACTCCTTAAACGTCGGCTTGTTTGAAGGCTACCAGCCTACAATTAAGAGCTTAGCGGAAGCAAGGTGAAATTCTCATGATCTGACCTCAGGTCACTTGAGGTCATTAACGCTTTGAGGTGTGAGATCTCAGGCAGACAACTGGCGCCTTTCCAAATCCCTGTCTGTGACTCATATTCTATATATATTTTAAATAAACTAACCCAAACACTTTTACAGTGTTACAGTGTGTGTGTGTGTGTGTGTGTACTCACCTATATGTACTCACCTATATGTGCTTGCAGGATCGAGCATTGACTCTTGGATCCCGCCTTTCGAGCATCGGTTGTTTACAGCAATGACTCCTGTCCCATTTCCCTATCATACCTGGTTTTAAAATTATGAATAGTATTTGCTTCCACAACCTGTTCCTGAAGTGCATTCCATTTTCCCACTACTCTCACGCTAAAAGAAAACTTCCTAACATCTCTGTGACTCATCTGAGTTTCAAGCTTCCATCCATGTCCTCTCGTTCTGTTACTATTCCGTGTGAACATTTCGTCTATGTCCACTCTGTCAATTCCTCTGAGTATCTTATACGTTCCTATCATGTCCCCCCTCTCCCTTCTTCTTTCTAGTGTCGTAAGGCACAGTTCCCTCAGGCGCTCTTCATACCCCATCCCTCGTAGCTCTGGGACGAGTCTCGTTGCAAACCTCTGAACCTTTTCCAGTTTCATTATATGCTTCTTCAGATGGGGACTCCATGATGAGGCGGCATACTCTAAGACTGGCCTTACGTAGGCAGTGTAAAGCGCCCTAAATGCCTCCTTACTTAGGTTTCTGAATGATGTTCTAACTTTTGCCAGTGTAGAGTACGCTGCTGTCGTTATCCTATTAATATGTGCCTCAGGAGATAGATTAGGTGTTACGTCCACCCCCAGGTCTCTTTCACGCGTCGTTACAGGTAGGCTGTTCCCCTTCATTGTGTACTGTCCCTTTGGTCTCCTATCTCCTAGTCCCATTTCCATAACTTTACATTTGCTCGTGTTGAATTCTAGTAGCCATTTCTCTGACCATCTCTGCAATCTGTTCAGGTCCTCTTGGAGGATCCTGCAATCCTCATCTGTCACAACTCTTCTCATCAACTTTGCATCATCCGCAAACATCGACATGTAGGACTCTACGCCTGTAAACATGTCGTTAACATATACAAGAAATAGAATTGGTCCCAGCACCGATCCTTGTGGTACTCCACTTGTTACTGTTCGCCAGTCCGACTTCTCGCCCCTTACCGTAACTCTTTGGCTCCTTCCTGTTAGGTAGTTCCTTATCCATTCTAGGACCTTTCCCCCCACCCCCGCCTGCCTCTCGAGCTTGAACAGCAGTCTCATGTGCGGTACTGTATCAAAGGCTTTTTGGCAGTCCAGAAATATGCAGTCTGCCCAACCATCTCTGTCCTGTCTTATCCTCGTTATTTTATCATAGAATTCCAGAAGGTTTGTTAGGCACGATTTCCCTGTCCAGAACCCATGTTGATGTTTGTTCACAAACCTAATGTTCTCCAGGTGTGCAACCAGTCGTAGCCTAATTATTCTTTCCAGTATTTTACAGGGGATGCTTGTCAGTGATACAGGTCTGTAGTTAAGTGCCTCCTCCCTATCTCCTTTCTTGAAGATCGGCACGACATTTGCCTTCTTCCAGCAACTGGGCAATTCTCCTGACATAAGTGACTCATTAAAGATCATTGCCAGAGGCACGCTGAGGGCCTGTGCTGCTTCTTTTAGTATCCACGGTGATACTTTGTCTGGTCCAACTGCTTTAGTTGCATCTAGAGTTGTCAACTGTTTCATTACCTCCTCTGCTGTCACCTCTATATCTGATAGTCTTTCATCTAGGGTAACCCCTTCCAACAATGGGAGCTGCTCAGGCTCGGTAGTGAACACTCCATGGAAACTGGCATTCAGTGCCTCGCAGATTTCCTTGTCACTTTCAGTATATGCCCCCTCTGTCTTCCTTAGTCTTGTCACTTGGTCGTTCACCGACATTTTTCTTCTTATATGACTGTGTAGTAACTTAGGTTGTCTTTTCGCTTTGATTGCAATATCGTTCTCATAGTCCCTTTCCGATGTTCGTCTTATGTTAATGTAATCGTTCCTAGCTCTGTTGTATCTGCTTCTGTTGTCCTCTGTTCTTTGTCTTCTGTACTTCCTCCACTCCCGCCTGCTGGCCATTTTTGCTTCCTGACACTGTCTATTAAACCATGGGTTATTATATTCCCTCTTATTTTTTCCCTTTACCGTTGGTATAAATCTCTCTTCGGCCTCCTGGCATTTCTGTATGACTAGGTCCATCATATCTTGGACTGTTTTTCCTCTAATTTCTTCCTCCCACTGCACTTCACCCAGATAGTCCCTCATCCTCATATAGTCCCCTTTCCTGTAGTCAGCTCTCCTTTCCCAGATCTCTTGTCCCATGGTCATAAGTTTGAATTCCATCATGTAGTCAAAGACTAGGACACAATGGTCACTGGCCCCTAGAGGTATTTCATGCTCTAAATTCTCGATATCTTCTACGTTCTGGGTGAAAATCAGGTCTAATAGGCTCGGTGCATCTCCTCCTCTTTCCCTTGTGTCTTCCTTCACATGTTGTGTCAGGAAATTCCTGTCTATAACATCTACTAATTTTGCTCCCCACGTTTCGTCCCCTCCATGGGGATTCCTTGATTCCCAATTTATCTCTCCATGATTTAGGTCCCCCATGATCAGCAGCTTCGCTCTCATTCTGTGGGCTAGTGTTGCTGCCTTCTGCAGTTCATCTATACATGCTTTGTTGTTGTCATCATACTCCTGCCTGGGTCTTCTACTGTTTGGTGGGGGATTGTAGATTACCAGGATCACAATCTTCCTCCCATCTACTGTCAGAGTTCCATGTATGAAGCTTGTGCACTCATTGGTAACTCGATTTCCCATTTTCCATTGGTAACTCGCACCCGTGTGTGTGCGTGTGTGCGTGTGTGTGTGTGTGTGTGTGTGTGTGTGTGTGTGTGTGTGTGTGTGTGTGTGTGTGTGTGTGTGCGTGCGTGCGTGCGTGCGTGCGTGTGCGTGCGTGTGTGTGTCCCAAGGAGGCACTACGTATAAAGGAACCCACTAAGCAGAACCCACTCTACATCTACTCTTAAACGCAGTCTTTAAAACAAAAAAAAATAAAAAAAAATGCACAGCAAAAATTAATTCTTGCTTTTTTTTTAAAGTCACAAGCACAGCTAAAATATTTTGGAAATTAATTACATTTACATTCTAAATACCTTCATATCAGGGCTTTTATAGAGGGGGGAAATATGTAGACTTTATGAAGGGGGGGGGGAAAGGGGGCTTTTGTAGATTTTATAGAGGGGGGGCGGGGGGGGGATGTGTTTATTATTTGGATTATTGGCAATTATTCTAAGTTTCTTGAGGTAGTACCAAGGGTCAAAGTACCCTTGGGGGCCTCGTAGCCTGGTGGATAGCGCGCAGGACTCGTAATTCTGTGGCGCGGGTTCGATTCCCGCACGAGGCAGAAACAAATAGGTAAAGTTTCTTTCACCCTGAATGCCCCTGTTACCTAGCAGTAAATAGGTACCTGGGTGTTAGTCAGCTGTCACGGGCTGCTTCCTGGGGGTGGAGGCCTGGTCGAGGACCGGGCCGCGGGGACACTAAAAGCCCCGAAATCATCTCAAGATAACCTCAAGATAACCCGTACCTCGGTCTCTGACCAAGCATCCTGCTGGTCAACCAGGGGCCAAATTCACGAAGCAGTTACGCAAGCACTTACGAACGTGTACATCTTTCCTCAATCTTTGACGGCTTTGGTTACATTTATTAAACAGTTTACAAGCATGAAAACTTGCCAATCAACTGTTGTTATTGTTATAAACAGCCTCCTGGTGCTTCGGAGCTCATTAACTGTTTAATAATTGTAAACAAAGCCGCCAAAGATTGAGAAAAGATGTACAGGTTCGTAAGTGCTTGCGTAACTTCTTCGTGAATCTAGCCCCAGGCTGTTCGACGCTGCATTTCGCAGCCTGAGGCATTGAATCACAGCTCGGTTGATCAGTCTACCAAACAACTGGGAAGCAATATTTGTTATATAGTGAGAGTGAGAGAGAGCGTAAGCGAGAGAGCGTGAGAGAGAGAGAGAGAGAGAGAGAGAGAGAGAGAGAGAGAGAGAGAGAGAGAGAGAGAGAGAGAGAGAGAGAGAGAGAGAGAGAGAAGCAGGGACCACGCCCCCTACCATCAATATTGACCAAGAGTAACCGCCTCCTCCTCCTCCTCCCCCCCCCCTTCCCTTCAGCCCCCCCCCCTCCCTTTCCCCCCCATTCCACTTACTGAACACTCCCCCTGCTCGACCCCCCCCCCCTCACTCAACAGGTCATTCTCACCCACAAACTTTATAAAAGGCCTGAGGGGGGGGGGGGTGAAGTCTGACACCCCCCCCAGTACACCCCCACACAGTACACCCCCCCCCCCCCCAGTACACCCCTCACAGAATAACTTTTTTCTCTCTCTCTCTCCCGTAACACGAGACAAAAGTCAGGGAGATGTCTATCTTATTGACAAATGGGACCCATTAACGTATGGTGGGTGACGGTGGTGGGTGACGGTGGTGGGTGACGGTGGTGGGTGACGGAGGTGGGTGACGGAGGTGGGTGACGGTGGTGGGTGACGGTGGTGGGTGACGGTGGTGGGTGACGGTGGTGGGTGACGGTGGTGGGTGACGGTGGTGGGTGACGGTGGTGGGTGACGGTGGTGGGTGACGGAGGTGGGTGACGGTGGTGGGTGACGGTGGTGGGTGACGGTGGTGGGTGACGGAGGTGGGTGACGGTGGTGGGTGACGGTGGTGGGTGACGGTGGTGGGTGACGGTGGTGGGTGACGGTGGTGGGTGACGGTGGTGGGTGACGGAGGTGGGTGACGGTGGTGGGTGACGGTGGTGGGTGACGGAGGTGGGTGACGGTGTTGGTTGACACAGGCCATCATACATCATACTCAATCATGTTACGTCACTTCCCATGACGTCAAAGTTACGTTACCGCTGCCAGTGACGTCACATCCCTTACACATGACTACTAATGACGTCACATCCCTTACACATGACTACTAATGACGTCACATCCCTTACACATGACTACTAATGACGTCACATCCCACACACATGACTACTAATGACGTCACATCCCACACACATTACTAGTGACGTCACCGGCACGTGATGTCACTCATTCGAGGTCATTCCCCCGCGAAGTCCTTCATTGAGACGTCAGTAACGGGTTATGGGGAACAGCCTCTAATTAAGAGTCTAATTGCCTTGTTCGACTTGCTATCAACGAAGGAACTTTTGAGAACTAAGTTCTTGTTGTTGTTGTTAAAGATTCGCTACTTGGAACAAAAAGTTCCAAGTAGCACGGGCTATGGTGATCCCGTAGTGGACTTTTGACTTGGTTGTTACGGAATATTTGATTTCCAACAATGTTCCATGTCTTGAGGATACCTTGAGGTGTTTCCGGGGCTTAGCGTCCCCGCGGCCCGGTCGTCGACCAGGCCCTCCTCGTTGCTGGACTGATCAACCAGGCTGTTGGATGCGGCTATTTCACAGTAATTCCCCTACCTTGTTTCTCTGACCCCCACCCCCCCCTCCCTCACACACACACACACACACAAACACACACACACACACACACACACACACACACACACACACACACACACACACACACACACACACACACACACGCTTGTTGATTGACGGTTGAGAGGCGGGACCAAAGAGCCAGAGCTCAACCCCCACAAGCACAATTAGGTAAGTACACAGAGTGTGTGGTGGCTGAGTGGACAGAACGCTGGATACGTAGTACTGTGGTCCGGGGTGGTTCGATTCCCGGCGCCTGGAGGAAACAGCTGGAGTTTCTTTCGCCATTAAAACCGAACCTGGGTAAATACTGGTTTGCTGCTGCTGTTTAAGATTCCGCCCACTGGGAACACAATTTCCATGTAGCACGGGCTATGGTGATAGCGGTGGCTATCTGGGGGGGGGGGGTAAGATATCCTCTTGGGGAGGGGGGGAAGGGGGTGGAATATAGCATTATCATCCCCCGTAAAAGCCCATCAGAGCTCATCAAGATGCCGCTGTCAAAAACTCTTGAATTTATGCAATATTGCAAGAGCGCCTGTGATGCTAAGATATGAGCTCCTAGGGCCTGGATATTCCGACATCTGCAAATGATGGTTATTTTCACAGGTATCCGTGGCGCTCTCTCCCAAAACCCTGCCAAAAAATAAATAAAAAACAAACTGTTCGAACTCCCAACGTACACACGAACGCAGAAATCCCCCAGCGAACGCCTTCGCCCAAGTCAATGCCAATCTTTCACATTCCAAGGAGGCTTCCAGTCGCACAAAAGCTTCCACACACACACACACACACACACACACACACACACACACACACACACACACACACACACACACAATGTCGTACCGATTTTCAAAAAGGGTGATAGGGAGGAGGCACTTAACTACAGACCCGTATCACTGACAAGCATCCCCTGCAAAATACTTGAAAGAATAATTAGGCTAAGACTTGTTGAGCACCTGGAGAGCATTGGGTTTGTAAACAAGCACCAACATGGGTTCTGGACAGGGAAATCATGCCTAACAAACCTTTTAGAATTCTATGATAAAGTAACAAGGATAAGGCAGGACAGAGAAGGCTGGGCAGACTGCATATTTCTTGACTGCCAAAAGGCCTTTGATACGGTACCGCACATGAGACTGCTATACAAACTTGAGAGGCAGGCAGGAGTAAGCGGAAAGGCCCTAGTATGGGTGAAGAACTACCTAACAGGAAGGAGCCAGAGGGTAATGGTAAGGGGCGAAAAGTCGGACTGGCGAACAGTAACAAGTGGAGTACCTCAAGGATCCGTGCTGGGACCAATCCTCTTTCTAATTTACGTAAATGATATGTTTACAGGAGTGGAATCATACATGTCAATGTTTGCAGATGACGCAAAATTAATGAGAAGAGTTGTGACAGACGAGGATTGTAGGATCCTCCAAGAGGACTTAAACAGGCTGCAGAGATGGTCAGAGAAATGGCTACTGGAGTTTAACACCAGTAAATGTAAAGTTATGGAAATGGGATCAGGTGACAGGAGACCAAAGGGACAGTACACAATGAAGGGGAACAGCCTACCTGTAACGATTCGAGAAAGAGACCTGGGAGTGGATGTGACACCTAATCTAACTCCTGAGGCACATATAAATAGGATAACGACAGCAGCGTACTCTACACTGGCGAAAATTAGAACTTCATTCAGAAACCTAAATGAGGAAGCTTTTAGGGCGCTTTACACTGCCTACGTGAGACCCGTCTTAGAGTATGCCGCGCCATCATGGAGCCCCCACCTGAAGAAACACATAAAGAAACTGGAGAAGGTTCAGAGGTTTGCGACGAGGCTTGTCCCAGAGCTACGAGGGATGGGATATGAAGAGCGGCTGAAGGAACTGAACCTTACGACACTAGAGAAAAGAAGGGAGAGAGGAGATATGATAGGGACATATAAAATACTCAGGGGAATTGACAAAGTGGAAATAGATGAAATGTTCACACGTAATAATAACAGAACGAGGGGACATGGGTGGAAACTGGAAACTCAGATGAGTCACAGAGATGTTAGGAAGTTTTCTTTTAGCGTGAGAGTAGTAGAAAAATGGAATGCACTTGGGGAACAGGTTGTGGAAGCAAATACTATTCATACTTTTAAAACTAGGTATGATAGGGAAATGGGACAGGAGTCATTGCTGTAAACAACCGATAGCTAGAAAGGCGGGATCCAAGAGTCAATGCTCGATCCTGCAAGCACATATAGGTGAGTACATATAGGTGAGTACACACACACACACACACACACACACACACACGTATGGACGACTCATGTGAATCACTATGATAGAACACACAACTCTCCACTCTCTCTCTCTCTCTCTCTCTCTCTCTCTCTCTCTCTCTCTCTCTCTCTCTCTCTCTCTCTCTCTCTCTCTCTCTCTCTCTGTCTCTCTCTCTCTCCCCCCAATATAGATTCTCAGCAGAGGTAGTGGGGGTTCGTGGTGGGGGTGTGACTGATGCTCAGGTCAGCGCTGAGGTCATCTAAGGTCATTGTAAAGTGGGCGTTATATATATATAATTTCTACGAAGGGAGGAAACTCATATTCGATATAAGTATATATATATTTACCGAAAAGTGATGTTTATCAAGATCTGTAAAAATCTTACGAATATAGAAAATTGGAGTCATATATATCTTGCGTGAAATATGAGGCGTGTTTGAGGTGAACCAAGAACCAGCACGCCTCCTTAAGGTGAACCAGGAACCAGCACGCCTCCTTAAGGTGAACCAGGAACCAGCACGCCTCCTTAAGGTGAACCAAGAACCAGCACGCCTCCTTAAGGTGAACCAAGAACCAGCACGCCTCCTTAAGGTGAACCAAGAACCAGCACGCCTCCTTAAGGTGAACCAAGAACCAGCACGCCTCCTTAAGGTGAACCAAGAACCAGCACGCCTCCTTAAGGTGAACCAAGAACCAGCAAGCCTCCTTAAGGTGAACCAAGAACCAGCAAGCCTCCTTAAGGTGAACCAAGAACCAGCAAGCCTCCTTAAGGTGAACCAAGAACCAACAAGCCTCCTTAAGGTGAACCGAGAACCAGCACGCCTCCTTAAGGTGAACCGAGAACCAGCACGCCTCCTTAAGGTGAACCAAGAACCAGCACGCCTCCTTAAGGTGAACCGAGAACCAGCACGCCTCCTTAAGGTGAACCGAGAACCAATATATATATATATATATATATATATATATATATATATATATATATATATATATATATATATATATATGCACCACTGTATACATTTTAAATTTAATACAAATTAGTTTAATATACATCCGAGACAGGTATCACTTACAGATCAAAAAAAAAAGAGACAGGTGGTTAATTAATATTTGGGCAATAGTTGAGCAATCTAGTTGTAATATGTTTTTTTATACGAGAGAACAATAGTAAGAACAGATGTACCTGGTTGATACCTGGTTGATACCTGGTTGATACCTGGTTGATACCTGGTTGATACCTGGTTGATACCTGGTTGATGGGGTTCTGGGAGTTCTTCTACTCCCCAAGTCCGGCCCGAGGCCAGGCTTGACTTGTGAGAGTTTGGTCCACCAGGCAAACGTAATGGCGCTTCCTGCATAGCTTGAACACCTGTACACACCTGCCAGCAGCTCTGACACGTGTTGGAAGGTTGAGAGGCAAGCGCCAACTGGGCACAAAATACCCGTACAGGTCGGCGTTCAATTCCCCGACCGTTCAAGTGGTTGGGCCCACTATTCCTTTCCCTCCGTCCCATCCCCATATCTTTATCCACCTTCCCAGTGCTATATAGTCGCAATGGCCTGGGTCTTTCCTCTGGTAATTCCCTCCGTAATATACTTGATGTTAAACAAATAGTTGAAGCTCGATTGATTGACAATTATCGTAGCGCTGTCAGAACGACCTCAATGGAGCCGCGTAAGGATAAACTACTTTTTAACGATAAGTTAAATCACCCAATTAGGCTGGTTGGTACCTGATTGATGGGGTTCTGGGAGTTCTTCTACTCCTCAAGCCCGGCCCGAGGCCAGGCTTGACTTGTGAGAGTTTGGTCCACCAGGCTGTTGCTTGGAGCGGCCCGCAGGCCCACATACCCACCACAGCCCGGTTGGTCCGGCACTTCCTGAAGAAAACAATCTAGTTTTATCTTGAAGATGTCCACGGTTGTTCCGGCAATATTTCTTATGCTTGCTGGGAGGGTGTTGAACAACCGCGGACCTCTGATGTTTATACTGTGTTCTCTGATTGTGCCTATGGCACCTCTGCTCTTCACTGGTTCTATTCTACATTTTCTTCCATATCGTTCACTCCAGTACGTTGTTATTTTACTGTGTAGATTTGGGACCTGGCCCTCCAGTATTTTCCATGTGTATATTATTTGATACCTCTCTCGTCTCCTTTCTAGTGAGTACATTTGGAAAGCTTTGAGACGATCCCAATAATTTAGGTGCTTTATCGCGTCTATGCGTGCCGTATATGTTCTCTGTATTCCCTCTATTTCAGCAATCTCTCCTGCTCTGAAGGGGGAAGTGAGTACTGAGCAGTACTCAAGACGGGACAGCACAAGTAATTTGAAGAGAACAACCATTGTGATGGGATCCCTGGATTTGAAAGTTCTCGTAATCCATCCTATCATTTTTCTGGCTGACGCAATATTTGCTTGGTTATGCTCCCTAAACGTTAGGTCGTCAGACATCATTATTCCCAGATCCTTTACATGCTGCTTTCCTACTATGGGCAAATTTGATTGTGTTTTGTAGTCTGTATTATGTTTAAGGTCCTCATTTTTACCGTATCTGAGTACCTGGAATTTATCACTGTTAAACATCATGTTATTTTCTGTTGCCCAGTCGAAAACTTTATTAATATCTGCTTGAAGTTTTTCAATGTCTTCAGCAGAGGTAATTTTCATGCTGATTTTTGAGTCATCTGCAAAGGATGACAGGAAGCTGTGACTTGTATTTGAGTCTATATCTCTAGATGTTACCTGATCAACCAAGTTGTGGTTTGGTTGTGTGCAAGAGTGTCCAACAGTCTGGGTGACCAGACTGTCAACCAAGAGTTGACGCGGACACCGATCGCAGCAACACCAGGAATGAACACAGTGAACCAATACAGAATGAAGAAACACGCACAGCATCACGTACGTGAGACCAACCATAAGTCTGCAGCCCCGTCCAAACTTCGATAAAGCACAAATGTTTCCAACGAAAGTCGTCCCAGAATTATATGGCATGGGACCCCCCAAAAAAAAACAGCCTTACTACGCAAGATAATAAGGAAGTGAGAGGAGACATGATAAGGACATACAAATTACTTAGCAACATAGAAAGGGTGGAACAAGAAATGCCCCAATGAATAACAGAGAGAACATAAGTTACAAGGAGACCTGGATGAACCGTAAACAATGGAATAGGAAAAAAATCTTTACCGCCAACAGCAGGAAAATTAAATTAAAAACACATAATAAATTCAGAGTGGGAGTCATTGCCCTAGACAACCAGAGGATAGCAAGGTGGGGTCCAACAGCTGAAGCTCGATCCTGCGTACACAAATAGATGAATGTACAACCCCCCCCCCACCCCCCACCCCCACCCCCCACCACACACACACAGGACACATATTATGGGAGGACACAATATAGTTTACCATTAACAAATCCAAATAGTGAATAGTGAACAGTGTGAGGGTGGGGGGAGAGGAACAAATAGTGTGAGGGTGGGGGGGGAGGAACAAATAGTGTGAGGGGGAGGAACAGTGTGAGGGTGGAGGAACAAATAGTGTGAGGGGGAGGAACAGTGTGAGGGTGGAGGAACAAATAGTGTGAGGGGGAGGAACAGTGTGAGGGGGAGGAACAGTGTGAGGGTGGAGGAACAAATAGTGTGAGGGGGAGGAACAGTGTGAGGGTGGAGGAACAAATAGTGTGAGGGGGAGGAACAGTGTGAGGGGGAGGAACAGTGTGAGGGTGGAGGAACAAATAGTGTGAGGGGGAGGAACAGTGTGAGGGGGGGAGGAACAAATAGTGTGAGGGGGAGAGGAACAAATAGTGTGAGGGGGAGGAACAGTGTGAGGGTGGAGGAACAAATAGTGTGAGGGGGAGGAACAGTGTGAGGGTGGAGGAACAAATAGTGTGAGGGGGAGGAACAGTGTGAGGGTGGAGGAACAAATAGTGTGAGGGGGAGGAACAGTGTGAGGGGGAGGAACAGTGTGAGGGTGGAGGAACAAATAGTGTGAGGGGGAGGAACAGTGTGAGGGTGGAGGAACAAATAGTGTGAGGGGGAGGAACAGTGTGAGGGTGGAGGAACAAATAGTGTGAGGGGGAGGAACAGTGTGAGGGGGAGGAACAGTGTGAGGGTGGAGGAACAAATAGTGTGAGGGGGAGGAACTGTGTGAGGGTGGAGGAACAAATAGTGTGAGGGGGAGGAACAGTGTGAGGGGGAGGAACAGTGTGAGGGTGGAGGAACAAATAGTGTGAGGGGGAGGAACAGTGTGAGGGGGGAGGAACAAATAGTGTGAGGGGGAGAGGAACAAATAGTGTGAGGGGGAGGAACAGTGTGAGGGTGGAGGAACAAATAGTGTGAGGGGGAGGAACAGTGTGAGGGGGAGGAACAGTGTGAGGGGGAGGAACAAAGTGTGAGGGGGAGGAACAGTGTGAGGGTGGAGGAACAAATAGTGTGAGGGGTGGAGGAACAAATAGTGTGAGGGTGGAGGAACAAATAGTGTGAGGGTGGAGGAACAAATAGTGTGAGGGGGGGAGGAACAAATAGTGTGAGGGGGAGGAACAGTGTGAGGGGGAGAGGAACAAATAGTGTGAGGGGGAGGAACAGTGTGAGGGGGAGGAACAGTGTGAGGGGGAGGAACAAAGTGTGAGGGGGAGGAACAGTGTGAGGGTGGAGGAACAAATAGTGTGAGGGGGAGGAACAGTGTGAGGGGGGAGGAACAAATAGTGTGAGGGGGAGGAACAGTGTGAGGGGGAGGAACAGTGTGAGGGGGAGGAACAAATAGTGTGAGAGGGAGGAACAGTGTGAGGGGGAGGAACAAATAGTGTGAGGGGGAGGAACAGTGTGAGGGTGGAGGAACAAATAGTGTGAGGGGGAGGAACAGTGTGAGGGTGGAGGAACAAATAGTGTGAGGGGGAGGAACAGTGTGAGGGTGGAGGAACAAATAGTGTGAGGGGGAGGAACAGTGTGAAGGGGGGAGGAACAAATAGTGTGAGGGGGAGGAACAAATAGTGTGAGGGGGGAGGAACAAATAGTGTGAGGGGGGAGGAACAAATAGTGTGAGGGGGAGGAACAAATAGTGTGAGGGGGGAGGAACAAATAGTGTGAGGGGGAGGAACAAATAGTGTGAGGGGGAGGAACAAATAGTGTGAGGGGGAGGAACAAATAGTATGAGGGGGAGGAACAAATAGTGTGAGGGGGAGGAACAAATAGTGTGAGGGGGAGGAACAAATAGTGTGAGGGGGAGGAACAAATAGTGTGAGGGTGGAGGAACAAATAGTGTGAGGGGGGAGGAACAAATAGTGTGAGGGTGGAGGAACAAATAGTGTGAGGGGGAGGAACAAATAGTGTGAGGGTGGAGGAACAAATAGTGTGAGGGGGAGGAACAGTGTGAGGGGGGGGGAGGAACAAAGTGTGAGGGTGGAGGAACAAATAGTGTGAGGGGGAGGAACAGTGTGAGGGTGGAGGAACAAATAGTGTGAGGGTGGAGGAACAAATAGTGTGAGGGTGGAGGAACAAATAGTGTGAGGGGGAGGAACAGTGTGAGGGTGGAGGAACAAATAGTGTGAGGGGCAGGAACAAATAGTGTGAGGGTGGAGGAACAAATAGTGTGAGGGGGAGGAACAGTGTGAGGGGGGGGAGGAACAAATAGTGTGAGGGTGGAGGAACAAATAGTGTGAGGGTGGAGGAACAAATAGTGTGAGGGGGAGGAACATTGTGAGGGTGGAGGAACAAATAGTGTGAGGGTGGAGGAACAAATAGTGTGAGGGTGGAGGAACAAATAGTGTGAGGGTGGAGGAACAAATAGTGTGAGGGGGAGGAACAGTGTGAGGGTGGAGGAACAAATAGTGTGAGGGGGAGGAACAAATAGTGTGAGGGGGAGGAACAAATAGTGTGAGGGTGGAGGAACAAATAGTGTGAAGGGGGAGGAACAAATCGTGTGAGGGTGGAGGAACAAATAGTGTGAGGGGGAGGAACAAATAGTGTGAGGGTGGAGGAACAAATAGTGTGAGGGTGGAGGAACAAATAGTGTGAGGGGGGAGGAACAAATAGTGTGAGGGTGGAGGAACAAATAGTGTGAGGGGGAGGAACAAATAGTGTGAGGGGGGAGGAACAAATAGTGTGAGGGTGGAGGAACAAATAGTGTGAGGGGGAGGAACAAATAGTGTGAGGGGGAGGAACAAATAGTGTGAGGGGGAGGAACAAATAGTGTGAGGGGGAGGAACAAATAGTGTGAGGGGGAGGAACAAATAGTGTGAGGGGGGAGGAACAAATAGTGTGAGGGGGAGGAACAAATAGTGTGAGGGGGGAGGAACAAATAGTGTGAGGGTGGAGGAACAAATAGTGTGAGGGGGAGGAACAAATAGTGTGAGGGGGAGGAACAAATAGTGTGAGGGGGGAGGAACAAATAGTGTGAGGGGGGAGGAACAAATAGTGTGAGGGTGGAGGAACAAATAGTGTGAGGGTGGAGGAACAAATAGTGTGAGGGGAGGAACAAATAGTGTGAGGGGGAGGAACAAACAGTGTGAGGGGGGAGGAACAAATAGTGTGAGGGGGAGGAACAAATAGTGTGAGGGAGAGGAACAAATAGTGTGAGGGGGGAGGAACAAATAGTGTGAGGGGGAGGAACAAATAGTGTGAGGGGGGAGGAACAAATAGTGTGAGGGGGAGGAACAAATAGTGTGAGGGGGAGGAACAAATAGTGTGAGGGGGGAGGAACAAATAGTGTGAAGGTGGAGGAACAAATAGTGTGAGGGGGAGGAACAAATAGTGTGAGGGGGAGGAACAAATAGTGTGAGGGGGAGGAACAGTGTGAGGGGGGGGAGGAACAAATAGTGTGAGGGGGGGAGGAACAAATAGTGTGAGGGGGAGGAACAAATAGTGTGAGGGGGGAGGAACAAATAGTGTGAGGGGGAGGAACAAATAGTGTGAGGGGGAGGAACAGTGTGAGGGTGGAGGAACAAATAGTGTGAGGGGGGAGGAACAAATAGTGTGAGGGGGAGGAACAAATAGTGTGAGGGGGAGGAACAGTGTGAGGGTGGAGGAACAAATAGTGTGAGGGGAGAGGAACAAATAGTGTGAGGGGGGAGGAACAAATAGTGTGAGGGGGGAGGAACAAATAGTGTGAGGGGGGAGGAACAAATAGTGTGAGGGTGGAGGAACAAATAGTGTGAGGGTGGAGGAACAAATAGTGTGAGGGTGGAGGAACAAATAGTGTGAGGGGAGGAGGAACAAATAGCGTGAGGGTGGAGGAACAAATAGTGTGAGGGTGGAGGAACAAATAGTGTGAGGGTGGAGGAACAAATAGTGTGAGGGGGGAGGAACAAAGTGTGAGGGGGAGGAACAAATAGTGTGAGGGGGGAGGAACAAATAGTGTGAGGGGGAGGAACAAATAGTGTGAGGGGGGAGGAACAAATAGTGTGAGGGGGAAGGAACAAATAGTGTGAGGGGGGAGGAACAAATAGTGTGAGGGGGAAGGAACAAATAGTGTGAGGGGGAAGGAACAAATAGTGTGAGGGGGGAGGAACAAATAGTGTGAGGGGGAGGAACAAATAGTGTGAGGGGGGAGGAACAAATAGTGTGAGGGGGAAGGAACAAATAGTGTGAGGGGGAAGGAACAAATAGTGTGAGGGGGGAACAAATAGTGTGAGGGGGGAACAAATAGTGTGAGGGGGAGGAACAAATAGTGTGAGGGGGGAGGAACAAATAGTGTGAGGGGGAAGGAACAAATAGTGTGAGGGGGAAGGAACAAATAGTGTGAGGGGGGAGGAACAAATAGTGTGAGGGGGAGGAACAAATAGTGTGAGGGGGGAGGAACAAATAGTGTGAGGGGGAAGGAACAAATAGTGTGAGGGGGAAGGAACAAATAGTGTGAGGGGGGAACAAATAGTGTGAGGGGGGGGGGAACAAATAGTGTGAGGGTGGAGGAACCAATAGTGTGAGGGTGGAGGAACAAATAGTGTGAGGGTGGAGGAACAAATAGTGTGAGGGTGGAGGAACAAATAGTGTGAGGGTGGAGGAACAAATAGTGTGAGGGTGGAGGAACAAATAGTGTGAGGGGGAGGAACAAATAGTGTGAGGGTGGGAACAGTGTAGTGACGGCTGACGCAGAGTAGAATAAGTAGGTCAAAGAGGAAGAGGGGGGGGAGGGGGGCCGAGTACCAAAGTGACCCCCCCCCTCTTATATAACTATTATATACTTATATCACAATAAGGGTCATATTGAGGTCAGAAGGCGCCAGGAAAAGCACTCATAGTGGCACTACAAGAGAGGGAGGAGGGGGGAAGATAGTGCTGTAGTGTGCCACCTAGTGTGGGCGGCCGGAACTAACCGCCCACTCAAAGGTCAGATTAGAGAAGCTGGTATTTACCGTGCGTGGTGGGCGTGGTGGCCGTGGTGGGCGTGGTGATGGGCGTGGGTATCGGGGGCGAGGTGTGGGTGTGTTGCCGGCAGGTCCAAACGCAACACACACACACACGCACGCACACACACACACGCACGCACGCACTATACAAAAGGGTTCAGGCGGGGCAGCTGATAGCACTAGGGCGAAGCCATGAACAGGCACAGCTGGCGTACACACACGCACACACACGCACACGCACACACACACACACGCACACACACACACACCCCACGAAGAGGCGGTGAGTGGCACAGCCCGGTAGGACCTGACGGAGCCCCCTTTGGACGTATGGGAATCGAAGCTGGCCACCCCAGGTGTGTCGGCACAGTCGTCACTCGACACACAAGTGTCACTCCACACACAGGCGGCACTCGACACACAAGGTGGCACTCCACACAGGTCGGCGAGAGTGCGGGGCGAGGACACACGCTCACCGGAGGTGCTAGGGAGGAGACACTCCGCCGTCTGACACAGCTCGATCAATACACGAGCCACGCGCGCACCGTACGCGATCAATACTCGCTCCTACGGCCCGCATGCCCCGTCCGTCCAAGCCCTTCCGAGCATGTGCACGCACCCCCAGCCCCGAGCGTGTGCACGCAGCCCGAGCGTGTGCACGCAGCCCGAGCGTGTGCACGCAGCCCGAGCGTGTGCACGCAGCCCGAGCGTGTGCACGCAGCTCGAGCGTGTGCACGCAGCCCGAGCGTGTGCACGCAGCCCAGCCCCAGCGTGTGCACGCACCCCCAGCGTGTGCACGCATCCCTAGCCCTAGTGTGTGCACGCACCCCCAGCCCCGAGCGTGTGCACGCACCCCAGACCGAGCGTGTGCACGCACCCCCAGACCGAGCGTATGCACGCACCCCAGCCCCAGCGTGTGCACGCACCCCAGCCCCAGCGTGTGCACGCACCCCCAGCCCCGAGCGTGTGCACGCACCCCAGACCGAGCGTGTGCACGCACCCCCAGACCGAGCGTATGCACGCACCCCAGCCCCAGCGTGTGCACGCACCCCAGCCCCAGCGTGTGCACGCACCCCAGCCCCGAGCGTGTGCACGCACCCACAGACCGAGCGTGTGCACGCACCCCAGCACCAGTGTGTACACTCACCCCAGCACCAGTGTGTACACCCCAGCACCAGTGTGTACACCCCAGCACCAGTGTGTACACCCCAGTACCAGTGTGTACACCCCAGCACCAGTGTGTACACCCCAGTACCAGTGTGTACACCCCAGCACCAGTGTGTACACCCCAGCACCAGTGTGTACACCCCAGCACCAGTGTGTACACCCCAGTACCAGTGTGTACACCCCAGCACCAGTGTGTACACCCCAGCACCAGTGTGTACACCCCAGTACCAGTGTGTACACCCCAGCACCAGTGTGTACACCCCAGCACCAGTGTGTACACCCCAGCACCAGTGTGTACACCCCAGTACCAGTGTGTACACCCCAGCACCAGTGTGTACACCCCAGCACCAGTGTGTACACCCCAGCACCAGTGTGTACACCCCAGTACCAGTGTGTACACTCACCCCAGCACCAGTGTGTACACCCCAGCACCAGTGTGTACACCCCAGCACCAGTGTGTACACCCCAGTACCAGTGTGTACACCCCAGTACCAGTGTGTACACCCCAGCACCAGTGTGTACACCCCAGTACCAGTGTGTACACCCCAGCACCAGTGTGTACACCCCAGTACCAGTGTGTACACCCCAGCACCAGTGTGTACACCCCAGCACCAGTGTGTACACCCCAGTACCAGTGTGTACACCCCAGCACCAGTGTGTACACCCCAGTACCAGTGTGTACACCCCAGCACCAGTGTGTACACCCCAGCACCAGTGTGTACACCCCAGTACCAGTGTGTACACCCCAGCACCAGTGTGTACACCCCAGTACCAGTGTGTACACCCCAGCACCAGTGTGTACACCCCAGCACCAGTGTGTACACTCACCCCAGCACCAGTGTGTACACCCCAGCACCAGTGTGTACACCCCAGCACCAGTGTGTACACCCCAGCACCAGTGTGTACACCCCAGCACCAGTGTGTACACCCCAGCACCAGTGTGTACACTCACCCCAGCACCAGTGTGTACACCCCAGCACCAGTGTGTACACTCACCCCAGCACCAGTGTGTACACCCCAGCACCAGTGTGTACACCCCAGTACCAGTGTGTACACCCCAGCACCAGTGTGTACACCCCAGTACCAGTGTGTACACCCCAGTACCAGTGTGTACACCCCAGTACCAGTGTGTACACCCCAGTACCAGTGTGTACACCCCAGCACCAGTGTTTACACTCACCCCAGCACCAGTGTGTACACCCCAGCACCAGTGTGTACATCATGTGTACCGGAGCGTGTGTACCAATAATCCAGTGTACTAATAATCCAGTGTACCAATAATCCAGTGTATTAATAATCCAGTGTACCAATAATCAGTGTACCAATAATCCAGTGTACCAATAATCCAGTGTACCAATAATCAGTGTACCAATAATCCAGTGTACCAATAATCCAGTGTACCAATAATCAGTGTACCAATAATCCAGTGTACCAATAATCCAGTGTACCAATAATCCAGTGTACTAATAATCCAGTGTACCAATAATCAGTGTACCAATAATCCAGTGTACCAATAATCAGTGTACCAATAATCCAGTGTACCAATAATCAGTGTACCAATAATCCAGTGTAC
>NC_091215.1:25502472-25527472 GCF_040958095.1 Procambarus clarkii | reverse complement strand
TTTCCCCCGTCCCATCCCAAATCCTTATCCTGACCCCCTTCCAAGTGCTATATAGTCGTAATGACTTGACACTTTCCCCTGATAATTCCTATCTTCCTTCAACTCTTCACTTAAGAGGCGCAAAATATTCCTTCATGCGCCATAGCTCACTAGGGATGTACCCGCGAAAGATGACATGGGCAAGGTTACACATAGGGGAAGAGTTAGGGGAGACATGATCACCACATTCAAGATTCTGAAGGGAATTGATAGGGTAGATAAAGACAGGCTATTTAACACAAGGGGCACACGCACAAGGGGACACAGGCGGAAACTGAGTGCCCAAATGAGCCACAGAGATATTAGAAAGAACTTTTTTAGTGTCAGAGTGGTTGACAAATGGAATGCATTAGGAAGTGATGTGGTAGAGGCTGACTCCATACACAGTTTCAAGTGTAGATATGATAGAACCCAATAGGCTCAGGAATCTGTACACCTGTTGATTGACGGTTGAGAGGCGGGACCAAAGAGCCAAAGCTCAACTCCTGCAAGCACAACTAGGTGAGTACAACTAGGTGAGTACATACCCCCTGGCATCCTGTCCCAAAGATCGGCTCAGATACGTTGCAGTTTCATCGTGTACCGAGCACAACCGTTCCTCCTTCCCAGCTTCGGAAATCATAAAGAAAACGCCAAAATTAACTTAATTTGCGGTGATTCCGAGGATCAAGGTCCCAGCGGCCCGGTCTCTGGCCAGAGCAACGACGTCTAACAGCCTGATTAACCAGACCACCAACCAGGCACTCTAGTCAGAGACCGGTTGATGCCTGGGACCACACGGAACCAATTTGTCACTTCCGGTGTGCTAAAGGTCGGTACAGTCCATGAACCCGGGTTCGAATCCCGGTCAGAAACCAAAACACACACACACACACGTTAACCCAATTGTTTAACTACCAGTTAGAACTACCCGGGGTCCACTTGCTAACCGAGAGTACTCAGGTTAACGAAATTAACCGAGAAAGTATACCTGTACTTGGTCACCAAGAAGTGAAACTCGGGTGGTATACAAGGGTACGAAAGGCGTGATAAGTCTACAGGTTTACCTCGTCAGCCCATCGTGCATGGGGGGGGGGGGGAGCAGGCGTCTCCCCGCAACCATAAAAACCAAAGTAGCCTAACCCAAAATGGCCTAACCAAAATTGGCCTAACCCAAAATGGCCTAACCAAAAGTGGCCTAACCAAAAATGGCATAACCAAAGTGTCCTATCCAAAAATGGCATAACCAAAGTGGTCTAACCAAAATTGGCATAACCAAAAATGGTCTAATCAAAAATGGTTTAACCCAAGTGCCATGAGAATGCACGCGCGCGCGCACTAGACACAGTAACTATACCTTATTAAAGGCGGCGAGAATCAAAATGACTATAATTTCACTAGCAAATGACAGCAAATCTATCACATCAAAAAATAGACAATTTATCACATCAAAAAAAAAAATGATCACATCAAAAAAAAAAAAATGATCACATCAAAAACACCAGGGCAACACATCACATAACACCACGATCCTACAACTTAACACATCGGTTTTATATAGTTTTATATATATATATATAGTTTTTATAACTATATGTTTATTACCCTTCTACATGCATATTATTCCTCTTCAACGCCTATTCTATCGTTATCTGTGTCTCCACGCTACCTTATCTTCTACTCCATCCCTCCATCATGGTGAGGGACGGAGGGAGTGGCTCCATCATGGTGGGGGAAGGGGAGAGAGAGGGAGATAATGTTTACGCAAGGCGTCCCTATTACTCTCCATTCATCACCCACACTGCCGTAACTCGCGTACGCTGGCGCCCATTCATCACACACACACCGACCACCACCACCACACACCTGTCTACAGCATTGCTGTAGACAGGTGTGTTGGTACAGTAACTACTATGTGTGAAAAATATGTTAAATTCTGGGGTTAAATCATTTGGATAATCACCATATTTTCAACGCTGGATATTTGCAGGATATCAACACGTGGTATCAGTCCTAGTGAATACTCAACAGGATCAACACTCTTCAGGAATGTTGGGATGAGGTAGAACCTCATAGGTAGTTAGGATGAGTAACAGGTGAGACACTCTGTCACCACCTACTTTGTGGGTTTCTCGCTTTTCACAGAAAGTAAAATAACCAATTTAGTCATTTAAATAAGTTGTATGTGGTTGGTTGTGCATTGTTACAGGCTAAAATGACCCTTCGTCCCAAGGTACCCCCTCCCCCTGGTCGATCCCCGAGCAGGGCAGAAACGGTTGGGCACGTTTCGTTTCAGCTGATGGAAAAATCCGGGATTTAGAACATTTTTCATGGGAATACCAAGATGGGATGGATTGTCATGTCGGAGCTTGAGGACAACTAAAATTTACTTAAAAAAATGTTAAAACTCTTTATATCTTGTTGATGGGGTTCTGGGAGTTCTTCTACTCCCAAAGCCCGGCCCGAGGCCGTGACTTGTGAGAATTTGGTCCACCAGGCTGTTGCTTGGAGCGGCCCGCATGGCCACATACCCACCACAGCCCGGTTGGTCCGGCACTCCTTGGAGGAAACTATCTAGTTTTCTCTTGAAGATGTCCACGGTTGTTCCGGCAATATTGTGTTTAAGATAATTATCGTTACTACCGAGTACATGTGAGGCTTTTTCTCTATCTGAGGACGAAGATTTAACATTTCTGGAACTGTAGAGTACGTGAGGTAGAGTGACAGTGCCAGAGGTGGCACTGCCACCACCACCTTAGGAGATGCTAGATAAAAGGTCAGGCCACCACCACGCCGTCTACAATTCCCACACCCCCCCACCCACACACACACACACACACACACACACACACACACACACACACACACACACACACACACACACACACACACACACACGGGGGGGGGGGGGAGGGGGCCGGGATGGGTCAAGAGGAGAGGCAGCATAAAAGCAGGAGCTTCACAATACACGGAGACCACTGAGTAATGGGGATGGATGGGGGTAGAGGAGGGGGAGGGGGGTAAGAGGGACAAGAATGGGGGGTGGGAGGGGGAGTATGAGCACATGATGGAGTTCGGGAGGGAAGGGGAGGGGGAAAAGAGAGAGAGGAGACTGGGAGGGGCTTCGGGAGGGGACATGGAGAGTGAGAGGGGAAAAGAGAGAGGGAAAGGAAGGTGGGGGGAGGGGGAAGGGAGGGGGGGAATCGTACCAATATCTTGACAATGGTAAGACAGATCCACACGCAGAATCAATTGCTCACCCTGCCCCGCCCCACACCCGCCAGCCCCGCCCCACACCCGCCAGCCCCGCCCCACACCCGCCAGCCCCGCCCCCACACCCGCCAGCCCCGCCCCCACACCCGCCAGCCCCGCCCCCACACCCGCCAGCCCCGCCCCACACCCGCCAGCCCCGCCCCCACACCCGCCAACCCCGCCAGCCCCACTCCCACACCCGCCAGCCCCACCCCCACACCCGCCAGCCCCGCCCCACACCCGCCAGCCCACTCCCACACCCGCCAGCCCCACCCCCACACCCGCCAGCCCCACCCCCACACCCGCCAGCCCCACCCTACACCCCCGCCCCACACCCGCCAGCCCCGCCCCACACCCGCCAGCCCCACCCCACAAACCTGGCCAACACCTGCCTCCAATGACACCAAAAAAAAAAAACTATGAAATTCAAAAGGAAATCGAGCGAGGAATTCGTAATTACAGAGAGTGGTACAAAATATACACTCAATACATAGTTATTTTTAAAGTAAAGTTTGATACGAGATAAGTTTTAAGTACGAGACGTTTGGTAGTAAATATCTCACACCTAAAAGATCTTCGTAAACACAATCTAACTACATAAATTAATGAACGAGCACACATGCCAGACCAATCTTGGAATGTGCAGCGCCGGCATGAATTCCACATATTATCAAACATAAAATGAAGCACGATAAAGTCCAGAGGCATACAGCAATATAATAGTCCGGAGTTGAATGGTACGAGTTACAAGGAAGGACTAATAGAATTCGATCTCACATCACAAGATTTCAGAAGAAACATGACAAAAATTATCCCCACACAAAATACTTGAATACTGTTGGAAATTGACAATAATTTTATACATTTATATATATAATTATTCGGCTTATGTAGTACACGAAAAGGGGGACACAGATTGAGTCTAAGTGCCCAAAATCGGTCACAGAAAGATTGAAAAAATGGTAATAGAGAATCAAATATTGAATGAATTAGGAAGTGGAGTGGTTATCTTCTTGAGGTTATCTTGAGATGATTTCGGGGCTTTAGTGTCCCCGCGGCCCGGTCCTCGACCAGGCCTCCACCCCCAGGAAGCAGCCCGTGACAGCTGAGTAACATCCAGGTACCTATTTTACTGCTAGGTAACAGGGGCATAGGGTGAAAGAAACTCTGCCCATTGTTTCTCGCCGGCGCCTGGGATCGAACCCAGGACCACAGGATCACAAGTCCAGTGTGATGTCCGCTCGGCCGACCGGCTCCCTACCGGTGGAGGCAGACTCTACACAGTTTCAACTGTAGATTTATAGGGGTTCGAGAACCTGAACACCAGTATTTTAAAGGTTAAAAGTCGGGAGTGAAGAGCTGGAACTCGACCAATTAGAGTACAGCAAGGCGAGTACAAACAATACTCAGCTCTTGTCCCCCGGCATCTTTCTAAATCTGGCGACTGTTTCTAAGTCTTACGAAAGTCTTGATAAACTGTTCTAACTGTTCTTGATGTCAACTCTCATTGCTCCCTTCATTTCTAACTGTTCCTTTTCCGTCTCTCTCTCTCCCTCTGACTGTAGCCTTATCCTGCCCATTTTTCTCTCACACAAACTTCTTGAGTAATGAAGTTCATTACCAATGTCTAGTTCCTCTTGAGTGCCTGCCATTTTCCGCCCCCCCCCACTCCCCCCTTCCCCTCCCTCCTTCCCACCTATCTCTCCATAATTCTCCTCCTCTTCTTTCCCTTCCATCTCCCTTCCCCTTTCTTCCTACATCTCCTACAATTCATCGATGAGAAGTTTCAGGACCCAAGGACAGATCTCGCCCTCTCGATGGTCGATGGAATCTAATCTCACATACAAGGGGCGGAAAAGTCTACGCATCTTTCCCGCCGCGTTTGACTATCTTGTCAAAACCTGGCGCTAGGATGGTACCTAGTTGTGCTCGGCTAGTTGTGCTTGTGGGCGGGGTTGAGCTTCGGCTCTGTGGTCAGTTGTAATGGTGTGGTGGGTGTGGCGTGAATGAGGTGGGTGTGAGGGATGAGGCAGATGTCAGAGGGTGTTACCACCTCAAGTCCACATATTCACTACCTTCGTCCGCTACACACTCATCTTATCCCCCACCCCTTTCACTCTACTCTCAGGAAGAGAGAGCAAGCGAGGGAAGAATGGAGGGGGTGTAGCAAGGGATAGAGGCAAGCAGGCAGATAGGGAGGAAGGGATAGGCAGGCCAGGAGGGAGGAAGGGAGGGATAGGCAGGCAGGCAGGCAGGCAGGCAGGCAGGCAGGCAGGCAGGCAGGCAGGCAGGCAGGCAGGCAGGCAGGCAGGCAGGCAGGGAGGCAGGCAGGCAGGCAGGCAGGCAGGCAGGGAGGCAGGCAGGCAGGCAGGCAGGCAGGCAGGCAGGGAGGCAGGCCAGGCACGGAGGGATAGGGAGGCCAGGCAGGGAGGGAGGCAGGGAGGGATAGGGAGGGAGACAGACAATGTTGAAGGGGAGCACCAGAGTTCATGGTGTCCGCCCACTCATAAGAACTCTACTGCTCTCACTAGATTGGAAGCTGTCTGTATAATGTAGGTGTGTATACCCTTCATTCTTATTATCTAGGTGTGTATACCCTTCATTGTTATTATCTAGGTGTGTATACCCTTCATTCTTATTATCTAGGTGTGTATACCCTTCATTGTTATTATCTAGGTGTGTATACCCTTCATTCTTATTATCTAGGTGTGTATACCCTTCATTGTTATTATCTAGGTGTGTATACCCTTCATTCTTATTATGTAGGTGTGTATACCCTTCATTCTTATTATCTAGGTGTGTATACCCCTCATGGTAATTATGTAGTTATGTGTATATCTATTGATATAATTATGTATGTATGTGTACACCTAGTGTTTTGCATTTGTATTTGCTGATTTGTAGTTACGTAGGTGTGTATCTGCTGATTGTAGTAATGTATGTGTACCGCTGAACACGTAGTAAAGTATGTGTACCGCTGTACACGTAGTAAAGTATGTGTACCGCTGAACACGTAGTAAAGTATGTGTACCGCTGTACACGTAGTAAAGTATGTGTACCGCTGAACACGTAGTAAAGTATGTGTACCGCTGTACACGTAGTAAAGTATGTGTACCGCTGTACACGTAGTAAAGTATGTGTACCGCTGAACACGTAGTAAAGTATGTGTACTGCTGAACACGTAGTAAAGTATGTGTACCGCTGTACACGTAGTAAAGTATGTGTACCGCTGAACACGTAGTAAAGTATGTGTACCGCTGTACACGTAGTAAAGTATGTGTACCGCTGTACACATGGTAATGTATGTGTAATTGTGTATACAGTATAAATGTTGCCACGGATTTAAATTTTAAATGTAGGCGTGAGAGAGAGAAAGAGAGAAAGAGAGAGAGAGAGAGAGAGAGAGAGAGAGAGAGAGAGAGAGAGAGAGAGGAGAGAGAGAGAGAGAGAGAGAGAGAGAGAGAGAGAGAGAGAGAGAGAGAGAGAGAGAGAGAGAGAGAGAGAGAGAGAGAGAG
This sequence comes from Procambarus clarkii, assembly GCF_040958095.1. NCBI lineage: Eukaryota > Metazoa > Arthropoda > Malacostraca > Decapoda > Cambaridae > Procambarus > Procambarus clarkii. The sequence continues at coordinate 25,520,687 of NC_091215.1, read as the reverse complement.
AGAGAGAGAGAGAGAGAGAGAGAGAGAGAGAGAAAGAGAGAGAAAGAGAGAGAAAGAGAGAGAAAGAGAGAGAAAGAGAGAGAAAGAGAGAGGAGAGAGAGAGAGAGAGAGAGAGAGAGAGAGAGAGAGAGAGAGAGAGAGAGAGAGAGAGAGAGAGAGAGAGAGAGAGAGAGAGAGAGAGAGAGAGAGAGCGCGTTCGTCGATGGTACTAACAAAGCCATGAGTAACTAGAATAACCACCAGCACTAACTACTGTGACGTGACGAAGGGGGACAAACAAAAGGTCCCCCAATCACCCCAGTTCCCGCCCTCTACTGGCGATTGATTCCCACACTCAGACACCACCTTCAACCTCAGCCAATCCCATTTCAGCGTAATCAGAATGCATTACCGAGTTAGAGTCTTGAAGACAACATTTCTGAGTGTGGAAGCAGCAGAAATATATATGTATATATTCCAAATGATGATAGACTTGGAGCATACGTGGAGCATACCTGGGGCATACCTGGGGCATACCTGGGGCATACCGTGGAGCATACCTGGATTGGTTATTGGGAGTTCTTTTGCTCCCGTAAGCCCAGCCTCTCGACACGCTTGTGATTACCTGATCAACAAGGATGTTGCCTGAGCGAGAAGCGGCGGAGCTAATCTGATTGGAGGCAGCCGAAACGGTGTCCGGCGCGGACATTACTCAAGCAAAGTGGTGATTGGGGGGGGGGGGACGAACCTGGTGGAGATTGGTAGCGGGGGGAGGGGAGGTTAGAGGATGGGGAATCCATCTCTCATGTTGTGTTTGGTGTTCGACACGATCCCGTACTCCCGGTGATTGGGGTTCGTTCCCGCACTTCCAGCCCTCCGTTTCTGCTGGCGTAACCCGGATTTACCTGGCTGTTGTGGCTGTGTGGAGCTTCGGGTTACGGTGACCAACAGCCTCACAGTCCGAAGACATCACCGGGAAGGTTGGTGACAGGCCAATCACCAAGGGAAGGCTGGAGACAGACCAATCCCCATGGAAGGCTGGCAGACAGACCAATCACCAGGGAAGGCTGGAGACAGACCAATCACCAGAGAAGGCTGGAGACAGACCAATCACCAGAGAAGGCTGGAGACAGACCAATCCCCAGAGAAGGCTGGCAGACAGACCAATCACCAGGGAAGGCTGGAGACAGACCAATCACCAGAGAAGGCTGGAGACGACCAATCACCAGGGAAGGCTGGCAACAGACCAATCACCAGGGAAGGCTGGCAACAGACCAATCACCAGGGAAGGCTGGCAACAGACCAATCACCAGGGAAGGCTGGAGACAGACCAATCACCAGAGAAGGCTGGAGACGACCAATCATCAGGGAAGGCTGGCAACAGACCAATCACCAGGGAAGGCTGGAGATAGACCAATCACCAGAGAAGGCTGGAGACGACCAATCACCAGGGAAGGCTGGCAACAGACCAATCACCAGGGAAGGCTGGAGACAGACCAATCCCCAGAGAAGGCTGGCAACAGACCAATCACCAGGGAAGGCTGGAGACAGACCAATCACCAGAGAAGGCTGGCAACAGACCAATCACCAGGGAAGGCTGGCAACAGACCAATCACCAGGGAAGGCTGGCAACAAACCAATCAACAGGGAAGGCTGGAGACAGCCCAATCACCAGAGAAGGCTGGCAACAGACCAATCACCAGGGAAGGCTGGCAACAGACCAATCACCAGGGAAGGCTGGAGACAGACCAATCACCAGAGAAGGCTGGAGACAGACCAATCACCAGGGAAGGCTGGAGACAGACCAATCACCAGAGAAGGCTGGAGACAGACCAATCACCAGAGAAGGCTGGAGACAGACCAATCACCAGAGAAGGCTGGAGACAGACCAATCACCAGAGAAGGCTGGAGACAGACCAATCACCAGGGAAGGCTGGAGACAGACCAATCACCAGGGAAGGCTGGAGACAGACCAATCACCAGGGAAGGCTGGAGACAGACCAATCACCAGAGAAGGCTGGAGACAGACCAATCACCAGGGAAGGCTGGAGACAGACCAATCACCAGGGAAGGCTGGCAGACAGACCAATCACCAGGGAAGGCTGAAGACAGGCCAGCCTGCTGGAATACCACAACGGAAATCAACAAGAGATAATGAACTACAAATACAACTTGAAGATATAACAATAAGCCACAACTCCCTCACTCTCATAATCCATCACTTCACCAAGTTACGTCAGGAGTTAATGGTGTTATTTACGACACTGTATAGCTTGACACAATCGACTTGAGAATGGTCCAGGACGGACCGAAACGTCGTCGTCCCTTCACCTTCTAGTGTGTGTGGTCTGGTCAACATACTTCAGCCACGTTATTGTGACTCGTCACCCTGCACCGCGGAGCTGTTCTCCCGAGAGAACATCCGGAGCGCCTTTCATGCCCCCGAGTTGTGTAAAAGCTTCATATCGATTCTATGCCTCGATAATGATGCACAGCGTCGTTGCACAGTCGGAGGACACAGCAACATTTGCAAGCGTGGCAATCCTCGTTATAACGGCCCCCCCTCCCTCCCCCCCCCACCGTCCAGCAATCATCATCGTTGAATTGGTTCTTTCCTTCGTTCTACTGTCTGTTTGCTCGCTTCTCGCATCACTCACAGCACATGTTGGGTCGTATGTTATTGACGGAACTTGGCCAGTCACCGCCGGCCAATGGTGAGACATGACACAGGACCTTGTGTTGTGTCAGTTCCTCCATCATCCCTGGGGGGGGGGGGGTGTGACTGTCAGCGTCGCTGCCTGCGTCGCTGTCTGCGTCGCTGTTTACGTCGCTGTCTGCGTCGCTGTTTACGTCGCTGTCTGCGTCGCTGTCTGCGTCGCTGTCTGCGTCGCTGCCTGCGTCGCTGTCAGCGTCGCTGTTTACGTCGCTGTCAGCGTCGCTGTCTGCGTCGCTGTCTGCGTCGCTGTGGGTCGGATCATTCCAGTCCGTGCGGCATGCTCTCTGACCTGGCTTCCTGCCTGATCAACCAGGGTACCAACAAGAGCCAGGGTACCAACAAGAGCCAGGGTACCAACAAGAGCCAGGGTACCAACAAGAGCCAGGGGTACCAACAAGAGCCAGGGTACCAACAAGAGCCAGGGGTACCAACAAGAGCCAGGGTACCAACAAGAGCCAGGGTACCAACAAGAGCCAGGGTACCAACAAGAGCCAGGGGTACCAACAAGAACCAGGGTACCAACAAGAGCCGGGGTACCAACAAAAGCCAGGGTACCAACAAGAGCCAGGGTACCAACAAGAGCCAGGGTACCAACAAGAGCCAGGGGTACCAACAAGAGCAAGGGGTACCAACTAGAGCCAGGGTACCAACAAGAGCCAGGGTACCAACAAGAGCCAGGGTACCAACAAGAGCCGGGGTACCAACAAGAGCCAGGGTACCAAGAAGGCCAGGGGTACCAACAAGAGCCAGGGTACCAACAAGAGCCAGGGTACCAACAAGAGCCGGGGTACCAACAAGAGCCAGGGTACCAACAAGAGCCAGGGGTACCAACAAGAGCCAGGGGTACCAACAAGAGCCGGGGTACCAATAAGAGCCAGGGGTACCAACAAGAGCCAGAGTACCAACAAGAGCCGGGGTACCAACAAGAGCCAGGGTACCAATAAGAACCAGGGGTACCAACAAGAGCCAGGGGTACCAACAAGAGCCGGGGTACCAATAAGAGCCAGGGGTACCAACAAGAGCCAGGGTACCAACAAGAGCCGGGGTACCAAACAAGAGCCAGGGTACCAACAAGAGCCAGGGGTACCAACAAGAGCCAGGGTACCAACAAGAGCCAGGGTACCAACAAGAGCCAGGGGTACCAACAAGAGCCAGGGGTACCAACAAGAGCCAGGGTACCAACAAAGTACCAGCAATAACACTCTCGGGGTCCGGGAGTAGAGACATAACGATTTCCAGACCACTTCCTCCACCCACTGTGGGGGGCAGTGGCCCCAGTCCCCCCCTCCCCTAGGCCCAGGGGACCCCCAAGGGGATAACCCATCTCCCTGCCCCCCCCCCCTACACTCAAGGGGGGTGATGCCCCCCGCGGCTCTCGGCACTCTCGGTTACATGTACTCTACACAACACCACAATACTCTTATTAATATGTTTGGCCAAGATTGGTCAGAATATGGCGCCCCTGGCCAGAATATGACGACCCTGGCCAGATTATGACGCTCCTGGCCAGATTATGACGTCCATGGCTAGAATATGATGCCCCTGGCCAGGATATGACGCCCCTGGCCACAACTGTGGCCAACATGCTGGTAATTCTACCGTGAGAGAGGTGGATGGGAGAGCTAGCAGCCCAGCCTCTACACAGGCATCACCCTACGCTGCCCACCATGGCTACGCTGCCCACCATGGCTATGCTGCCCACCATGGCTACGCTGCCCATCATAGCTACGCTGCCCACCATGGCTATGCTGCCCACCATGGCTACGCTGCCCATCATAGCTACGCTGCCCACCATGGCTACGCTGCCCACCATAGCTACGCTGCCCATCACACCGAGTCACCAAGACCTGCTCCTCTACCCTGTGTGACACACTTCCATTACCATTAGAAAATTATAAAAAGTCTTTAGAAATGTGCTGAGATTGATTTAAGAAATGTGTACGATCCTTAAGATTATCAACCACTGTGGTCAGTCTATCTCTGGTGGCAGCGAGCTTCGTACTGGTGGCAGCGAGCTTCGTACCGGTGGCAGCGAACTCGTTACTGGTGGCAGCGAACTTCGTACCGGTGGCAGTGAACTTCGCACCGGTGGCAGCAAACTCCTTACTGGTGGCAGCGAACTCCGTACCGGTGGCAGCGAACTTCGCACCGGTGGCAGCGAACTCCGTACCGGTGGCAGCGAACTTCGCACCGGTGGCAGCGAACTCTGTACCGGTGGCAGCGAACTTTGTACCGGTGGCAGCGAACTTCATACCGGTTGCAGCGAGCTTCGTACCGGTGGCAGCGAACTTCGTAACGGTGACAGCGAACACCGTACTGGTGGCAGCGAACTCCGTACCGGTGGCAGCGAACTTCGTACCGGTGGCAGGGAACTCCGTACCGGTGGCAGCGAGCTTCGTACCAGTCGCAGCGAACTCCGTACTGGTGGCAGCGAGCTTCGTACCAGTCGCAGCGAACTCCGTACTGGTGGCAGCGAACTTCGTACCAGTGGCAGCGAACTCCGTACTGGTTGCAGCGAGCTTCCCCCTAGCACCCCACCCCCTCAGCACTGGACGAAGAGGCAGAACCTCTGGTTCACCTTAGTGAGCCGAGCGCTACGTGGGACTGGCCGTCCTCCGTGGTGTATGTGTAAACTGATCACGGTATTGTTGCACCTGACGGCAGGAGAGTGGGGAGAGGGGATGGAGACTTGAGTTGCAATCGCCTAAATGCACCTGCATGGTTGACAGCTAGCTCCTGGGCCTCGCCTTACATAATGTCGGTTGTTTAGGCTCCAGATTCTTATGTAACCCATGTTTACCATGCAGTGTGTTGAGTTTACCTCAAGAGCCTCTGCTTGTAAAGCATCAGCACATGTTCTCCTGCGGTAGACTAGTACTACCCGACATCCACGGATAGCTTCCCTCAATGTTCTCTCGTTTAATTGTGCTTTATGTGGCTAGTAACTGGGTGGGAGTAGGGTAAAGCAGCAGTGTGAAGCAGCAGAGTGAAGCAGCAGAGTGAGGCAGCAGAGTGAGGCAGCAGAGTGAAGCAGCAGTGTGAGGCAGCAGAGTGAGGCAGCAGAGTGAAGCAGCAGTGTGAGGCAGCAGTGTGAAACAGCAGAGTGAAGCAGCAGTGTGAGGCAGCAGAGTGAGGCAGCAGAGTGAAGCAGCAGTGTGAGGCAGCAGAGTGAAGCAGCAGAGTGAAGCAGCAGTGTGAGGCAGCAGAGTAAGGCAGCAGAGTGAAGCAGCAGTGTGAGGCAGCCGAGTGAGGCAGCAGAGTGAAGCAGCAGTGTGAGGCAGCAGAGTGAAGCAGCAGTGTGAGGCAGCAGAGTGAAGCAGCAGAGTGAAGCAGCAGTGTGAGGCAGCAGAGTGAGGCAGCAGAGTGAGGCAGCAGAGTGAAGCAGCAGTGTGAGGCAGCAGAGTGAGTCAGCAGAGTGAGGCAGCAGAGTGAGACAGCAGAGTGAAGCAGCAGTGTGAAGCAGCAGAGTGAGGCAGCAGAGTGAGGCAGCAGAGTGAAGCAGCAGTGTGAGGCAGCAGAGTGAGTCAGCAGAGTGAAGCAGCAGTGTGAGGCAGCAGAGTGAGGCAGCAGAGTGAAGCAGCAGTGTGAGGCAGCAGAGTGAGACAGCAGAATGAAGCAGCAGTGTGAGGCAGCAGAGTGAGGCAGCAGAGTGAGGCAGCAGAGTGAGACAGCAGAGTGAAGCAGCAGTGTGAGGCAGCAGAGTGAGGCAGCAGAGTGAGGCAGCAGAGTGAAGCAGCAGTGTGAGGCAGTAGAGTGAGACAGCAGAGTGAGACAGCAGAGTGAAGCAGCAGTGTGAGGCAGCAGAGTGAGGCAGCAGAGTGAGGCAGCAGAGTGAGGCAGCAGAGTGAGACAGCAGAGTGAGGCAGCAGAGTGAGGCAGCAGTGTGAGGCAGCAGAGAACAACAACACAGCAGAGGTCTGCACGTCAACAGGTCGGGGGATCAATGCCATACATTTCTCCCTGAAGTTGTTGACACTATGGTTTAAATTGTACATTATGATGACACACTTTGTACTCCCGCTGAGTGCCATTATTGAGTGTAAAGCAGCGTGGCACTCCCTCACTCGCTGTGGGACCGTCTCCCTCTGGCACTAACACTCCTGGTTTTACTATATCACTGAATAACAATGGTAATGCAACTCTGTGACGCTCACTGGCTCAATGTGGCACTAGACAAGTGTGGCACTGTTATACCTGTATAGACGCATACAAGTCGAAAATCTCAGTTGGATTTCCTTAGAGTTTCTGCATAACAAACCATCCCTCAGGTCTCGTGTGATGGTCGCTCGTTCTCTCAGGTCTCGGGAGATGGTAGCTCGACCTCTCAGGTCATCGTGTGATGGTAGCTCGTCCTCTCAGGTCTCGTGTGATGGTCGCTCGTCCTCTCAGGTCTCGTGTGATGGTCGCTCGTCCTCTCAGGTCTCGTGTGATGGTCGCTCGTCCTCTCAGGTCTCGTGTGATGGTCGCTCGTCCTCTCAGGTCTCGTGTGATGGTCGCTCGTTCTCTCAGGTCTCGTGTGATGGTCGCTCGTCCTCTCAGGTCTCGTGTGATGGTCGCTCGTCCTCTCAGGTCTCGGGTGATGGCCGCTCGACGTCTCATGTCTCGTGTGATGGTCGCTCGACCTCTCAGGTCTCGTAAGGTCGTCCCTGAGAATTCAATTGCAATGAATTCATTCTAGTCTTGATTCTACCGACCAGGCAGCCGGTGGGTCAGAGACCGGGCCGCCGGAACATTGATCCTGAGAACAACCTCAAGGTAACCTTGAGGTGGTCCCTAGAACAAGGGACCAGTCTATTTGACTGGTCCCTTGTTCTACAAGGGACCAGACTACATATTGAAACCCATAGACTACATATTGAATAGACTACATATTGAAACCCTTACTTTTCAATGTTCCTATTGTGAAAGTTTTGGCGTGGCATAAAGTTATCTCTATTCGCTACTCCGTAAAAAAATTCAACTCTTTTTGGCCAACCAGAAACGTACAAACCCCAGCAACCCACCTAACCTATCGCGGTCCTATGTATAGAAAACGGCAATATGCGGTGCTTTTTTTCACTAGTACGTTGCATTTTTAACGGTTTGGTTAATTCCGTGAAAAGAAAAACGTATTATGGAAGAAAACGGGCTATAGGCAGTGAATGGAGGACTAGTGAATATTTCCAACGTGCAGAGTGCCAGTGTGAGAGCCAGTGGGAGTGCCAGTGTGAGTGCCAGTGTGAGTGCCGGTGGGAGTGCGAGTGTGAGTGCCAGTGTGAGTGCCAGTGTGAGTGCCATTGTGTGAGAGCCAGTGGGAAGTATAGGCACAGTTGAGGCACTATAGTGGCCAGAAAAATGCACACCACTATAGGAGTTAGTAAGATGCTCTACAGGAAGTGTGTGTGTGTGGGGGGGGGGGGAGGGAGGGAGGCACTCTAGTTGAATGATGGGCGTGGCACAGTTGGGTAGTGAGAAGGCGTGGCCCCGCTGCTGAATGGCACTGGTGATGGGCGTGGCACTCTGGTCGTAATGAGATGTATAGTATTGGTCGTAATTACCCTGGTGAGGGCCAGGACCTGGCACTGGTAGATGACGATGGTAGGGACCTGGCACTGGTAGATGACGATGGTGGGGACCTGGCACTGGTAGATGACGATGGTAGGGACCTGGCACTGGTAGATGACGATGGTGGGAACCTGGTACTGGTAGATGACGATGGTAGGGACCTGGGACTGGTAGATGACGATGGTAGGGACCTGGCACTGGTAGATGACGATGGTAGGGACCTGGCACTGGTAGATGACGATGGTAGGGACCTGGCACTGGTAGATGACGATGGTAGGGACCTGGCACTGGTAGATGACGATGGTAGGGACCTGGCACTGGTAGATGACGATGGTGGGGACCTGTGACTGGTAGATTACGATGGTAGGGACCTGGCACTGGTAGATGACGATGGTAGGGACCTGGCACTGGTAGATGACGATGGTAGGGACCTGGCACTGGTAGATGACGATGGTGGGGACCTGGGACTGGTAGATGACGATGGTAGGGACCTGGGACTGGTAGATGACGATGGTAGGGACCTGGGACTGGTAGATGACGATGGTAGGGACCTGGGACTGGTAGATGACGATGGTAGGGACCTGGCACTGGTAGATGACGATGGTGGGGACCTGGCACTGGTAGATGACGATGGTGGGGACCTTGCACTGGTAGATGACGATGGTGCGTGACCTGGTACTGGTAGATGACGATGGTGGGGACCTGGGACTGGTAGATAACGATGGTAGGGACCTGGTACTGGTAGATGACGATGGTGGGGACCTGGCACTGGTAGATGACGATGGTAGGGACCTGGCACTGGTAGATGACGATGGTAGGGACCTGGCACTGGTAGATGACGATGGTGGGGACCTGGGACTGGTAGATGACGATGGTGGGGACCTGTGACTGGTAGATGACGATGGTGGGGACCTGGGACTGGTAGATGACGATGGTAGGGACCTGGTACTGGTAGATGACGATGGTGGGGACCTGGGACTGGTAGATGACGATGGTGGGGACCTGGTACTGGTAGATAACGATGGTGGGGACCTGGCACTGGTAGATGACGATGGTAGGGACCTGGTACTGGTAGATAACGATGGTGGGGACCTGGGATTGGTAGATGACGATGGTGGGGACCTGGTACTGGTAGATGACGATGGTGCGTGACCTGGTACTGGTAGATGACGATGGTGCGTGACCTGGTACTGGTAGATGACGATGGTGGGGACCTGGGACTGGTAGATGACGATGGTGGGGACCTGGCACTGGTAGATGACGATGGTGGGGACCTGGCACTGGTAGATGACGATGGTAGGGACCTGGTACTGGTAGATGACGATGGTGGGGACCTGGCACTGGTAGATGACGATGGTAGGGACCTGGCACTGGTAGATGACGATGGTGGGGACCTGGCAATGGTAGATGACGATGGTAGGGACCTGGTACTGGTAGATGACGATGGTGGGGACCTGGCACTGGTAGATGACGATGGTAGGGACCTGGGACTGGTAGATAACGATGGTGGGGACCTGGGACTGGTAGATGACGATGGTGCGTGACCTGGTACTGGTAGATAACGATGGTGGGGACCTGGTACTGGTAGATAACGATAGTAGGGACCTGGTACTGGTAGATGACGATGGTAGGGACCTGGTACTGGTAGATAACGATGGTGGGGACCTGGTACTGGTAGATAACGATGGTGGGGACCTGGTACTGGTAGATGACGATGGTGCATGATGACTGGAGAATCTCTACCAGCATCAACCACACACAACCACTCCTCACCACACAAAACAACTACCACAATCGACCAGAGACGACCCGACCCCCTAGACACACCCAGACAAGCAGTGCCACGCTAAATGGTGATCACTGCTATAGTGAGCGGTCAAGAAGCGTTTGACTCACCACGAATACCATTACAAACTGCTTCTGAACCCTTCAGTCAGCCTGAGGGGTCAAGTATTCATAGAGTCCGTCGCCAAGTATTCATAGAGTCCGTCGCCAAGTATTCATAGAGTCCGTCGCCAAGTATTCATAGAGTCCGTCGCCAAGTATTCATAAAGTCCGTCGCTAAGTACTCATAGAGCCCGTGGTCAAGTATTCATAGAGTCCGTGGTCAAGTATTCATAGAGCCTGAGGGTCAAGACACGATAAAATATGAGTATTATTGAGTAATACATGAATACTACATGTATACACTGTATACCTGTATACATATATACCTGTATAGGTATACACACCGTGGTGCTACACTACACACTAATACATGGACAGTTACCAACACCTCTCCCCCCCCCCCCCCCACTGTCACCTGCACTTCACTTGATACCTGGTTGATACCTGGTTGATGGGGTTCTGGGAGTTCTTCTACTCCCCAAGCCCGGCCCGAGGCCAGGCTTGACTTGTGAGAGCTTGGTCCACCAGGCTGTTGCTTGGAGCGGCCCGCAGGCCCACATACCCACCACAGCCCGGTTGGTCCGGCACTCCTTGGAGGAATAAATCTTCACTGCTTCCAAGTTCTTTCACTCGTTTGTTGGACGGCGTCGGACTCCTTGCTCGGGCGTCGTGGACGGCGTCGGACTCCTTGCTCGGGCGTCGTGGACGGCGTCGGACTCCTTGCTCGGGCGTCGTGGACGGCGTCGGACTCCTTGCTCGGGCGTCGTGGACGGCGTCGGACTCCTTGCTCGGGCGTCGTCGCCAGACTGACCAGAGACCGGGCCGCAAGGGGCCGCCATTCCCAGAATCATCAACAGGTTGGCAACAAGAACAAATACAATATATTAGTTCCCGCCTAAAGATTTGTCGGCGTCCAAACGCGTGAGCTTGTCAAGGCGTCAGGCAGCTGTACCGTCAAGGAGTCTGGCGACTGTACCGTCAAGGCGTCAGGCGACTGTACCGTCAAGGCGTCAGGCAGCTGTACCGTCAAGGAGTCTGGCGACTGTACCGTCAAGGAGGCTGGCCCTGTACCGTCAAGGCGTCTGGCGACTGTACCGTCAAGGCGTCAGGCGACTGTACCGTCAAGGAGTCTGGCGACTGTACCGTCAAGGAGTCTGGCGACGGTACCGTCAAGGCGTCAGGCGACTGTACCGTCAAGGAGTCTGGCGACTGTACCGTCAAGGAGTCTGGCGACTGTACCGTCAAGGCGTCAGGCGACTGTACCGTCAAGGCGTCAGGCAGCTGTACCGTCAAGGAGTCTGGCGACTGTACCGTCAAGGCGTCAGGCGACTGTACCGTCAAGGCGTCAGGCGACTGTACCGTCAAGGAGTCTGGCGACTGTACCGTCAAGGCGTCAGGCGACTGTACCGTCAAGGCGTCAGGCGACTGTACCGTCAAGGAGTCTGGCGCCTGTACCGTCAAGGAGGCTGGCCCCTGTACCGTCAAGGCGTCTGGCGACTGTACCGTCAAGGAGCCTGGCGCCTGTACCGTCAAGGAGTCTGGCGCCTGTACCGTCAAGGAGCCTGGCGCCTGTACCGTCAAGGAGCCTGGCGCCTGTACCATCAAGGAGCCTGGCGCCTATACCGTCAAGGAGCCTGGCGCCTGTACCTTCAAGGAGTCTGGCGCCTGTACCGTCAAGGAGTCTGGCGCCTGTACCGTCAAGGAGCCTGGCGCCTGTACCGTCAAGGAGCCTGGCGCCTGTACCGTCAAGGCGTCTGGCGACTGTACCGTCAAGGAGCCTGGCGCCTGTACCGTCAAGGAGTCTGACGCCAGATAATGTCCTCGTGGAACACACACACACACCAAAAAGTGTGTATATGTGTGTGTATCTGTGTGTGTGTGTGTGTGTGTGTGAGGGGGGGGGTGCCAGAGTGCCTGGCACACACCTGCCCGGTTCCCGCCACCGCCCTGATCCACACCTGACCTCGCCCACTCCCTCACTAAATCCAACAAAAGCTGGCATTTTTATACACACCATAATACGCTTGACAACAGTCCTCCCTTCTCCTCTGACACACCACCAATTGTGGAAGCGGTAACACACGCACACACACACACACACGCACACACACACACACACACACACACACACACACACACACAAAAGTATGCCTTTTTAACGAGAGAATGTGAGGGGCGTGTTCCCCTCTCTCACCTACCCTACTCTCACAGCCAGACTCCCTCCTTTCAATCCTTGTTTAATCCTGAAAAGAATTTTTGTTTCGACAATTTTAGCTGACACGGCTCTTGATCTGCTTTTGTCACTCCCTACACCACCTGTGGGTCTCAGGTGGTGTCCTTACACCACCTGTGGGTCTCTAGTGGTGTCCTTACACCACCTGTGGGTCTCAGGTGGTGTCCCTACACCACCTGTGGGTCTCCAGTGGTGTCCCTACATCACCTGTGCGTCTCCAGTGGTGTCCCCACACCACCTGTGGGTCTCCAGTGGTGTCCCCACACCACCTGTGGGTCTCCAGTGGTGTCCCCACACCACCTGTGGACCTCAAGTAGTCAAACATTGCCAAACCAGTGTTGCAAGAGAGGACATACAGACGGTGTACTGGTAACATTTCCTAAAGAGGCTTGTCCAGCTGCCTCTTGACAATCCTCCACAGTCACCCCAGCACAGACCTGGTGGTGTGAGGGTGAGGAGCAGCGGAGAGGCGTGGTCCTCCTGCAGGGGACCTCTGGAGGGTGCTGGGGGGGGACCTCTGGAGGGTGCTGGGGGGGACCTCTGGAGGGTGCTGGGGGGGGGGACCTCTGGAGGGTGCTGGGGGGGGCGCCTCTGGAGGGTGCTGGGGGGGGGACCTCTGGAGGGTGCTGGGGGGGCGCCTCTGGAGGGTGCTGGGGGGGGGGACCTCTGGAGGGTGCTGGGGGGGGCACCTCTGGAGGGTGCTGGGGGGAGCGCCTCTAACTTTGCGCTGGGCTCATATTGCATTATCTGACACGCCCCCTCGCTACACTAAACATTCTCTGCCTCGCTGTAAACACCTTCCCTGCTTAATATATCTTCCTCCTTGTGACCCCCATCTTTCTTAAACTACACCGCAACCATCTTAACTACACGTCTACATTCTCCTTAGCCATCTTCCCTACCCCCCTTCACCACCTTCCCTACCCTTCACCACCTACCCTGCCCTTCACCACATAGGCAAGCCCTCAGAACACCCCCCCATTAGGCAAGCCCTCAGAACACCCCCCCCATTAGGCAAGCCCTCAGAACACCTCCCATTAGGCAAGCAGTGATAGGCAAGCCCTCAGAACACCCCCCCATTAGGCAAGCCCTCAGAACACCTCCCATTAGGCAAGCAGTGATAGGCAAGCCCTCAGAACACCCCCCATTAGCCAAGCAGTGATAGGCAAGCCCTCAGAACACCCCCCATTAGCCAAGCAATGATAGGCAAGCCCTCAGAACACCCCCCCCATTAATCAAGCAGTGATAGGCAAGCCCTCAGAACACCCTCCATTAGGCAAGCCCTCAGAACACCCCCCCCCCATTAATCAAGCAGTGATAGGCAAGCCCTCAGAACACCCTCCATTAGGCAAGCCCTCAGAACACCTCCCATTAGGCAATCAGTGATAAGCAAGCTCTCAGAACACCCCCCATTAGGCAAGCCCTCAGAACACCTCCCATTAGCCAAGCAGTGATAGGCAAGCCCTCAGAGCACCCCCCATTAGCCAAGCAGTGATAGGCAAGCCCTCAGAACACCCCCCATTAGCCAAGCAGTGATAGGCAAGCACCCCCTCGACGTAGTTCCATTAGGAGACCACCTGAGACGCCATCTGTCGAGGAGATGAGGACATCTCCAGAGATCACAGCCGAGGTAAACAAAAGTCAGCTGGACCCTCTCAACCCTTGCGGCTCTCATCTCTCTCTACTCCACCTCATTTATATGTGACAATTTGTCATTCCCGTCAAATGCTGGCGAGGTGTGTCTGCCTGTCTGCCTGCCTGCCTGTCTGTCTGTCTGTCTGTCTGTCTGTCTGTCTGCCTGTCTGTCTGTCTGTCTGTCTGTCTGCCTGTCTGTCTGTCTGTCTGTCTGCCTGTCTGCCTGTCTGTCTGTCTGTCTGCCTGTCTGCCTGTCTGTCTGTCTGTCTGTCTGTCTGTCTGTCTGTCTGTCTGACTCTCCCTCCTTCCCCATAGCTCTAGCAGTTACTAGTATGACTGCTAGTGTTGCTACAACTGCAGGTACCAGTGAAAGAATTACCACACCTGTTCCTAGCAGTGAACGCAGACCATTGCAACAGTGTATACATCATTTGCACATGTGTAAATGATGCATACATACATCATTTACTAAGGGGAGGGAGGGGGGGGGGAGGGGAAGATTCTATGCTGGTGTGGGTTTCATGGGGGAAAGGGAAGGTTGGAATGTTTTTTTTTTTTTATATATATATAAACCCCCTGATAGGGAACTTTATCTTAGGGTTATGTTAAGGTCAAGAGGGCGGGTAAGAACACAGATTAACTTCAATGTTTTCTCCATACCTAACTTTCTCTATTGTGTCGGGTCAGAAGGGGAACGTTCTGGCCAGGGTGAGTAGGGGAACGTTCTGGCCAGGGTGAGTAGGGGAACGTTCTGGCCAGGGTGAGTAGGGGAACGTTCTGGCCAGGGTGAGTAGGGGAACGTTCTGGCCAGGGTGAGTAGGCGAACGTTCTGGCCAGGGTGAGTAGGGGAACGTTCTGTCCAGGGCGAGAGGGGAACGTTCTGTCCAAACCAGTGGTAGTGTGGTAGAAGCCACCATCAGTGGTAGTGTGGTAGAAGCCACCATCAGTGGTAGTGTGGTAGGAGCCACCACCAGTGGTAGTGTGGTAGGAGCCACCACCAGTGGTAGTGTGGTAGAAGCCACCATCAGTGGTAGTGTGGTAGAAGCCACCACCAGTGGTAGTGTGGTAGGAGCCACCACCAGTGGTAGTGTGGTAGGAGCCACCACCAGTGGTAGTGTGGTAGGAGCCACCATCAGTGGTAGTGTGGTAGGAGCCACCACCAGTGGTAGTGTGGTAGGAGCCACCATCAGTGGTAGTGTGGTAGGAGCCACCATCAGTGGTAGTGTGGTAGAAGCCACCATCAGTGGTAGTGTGGTAGAAGCCACCACCAGTGGTAGTGTGGTAGGAGCCACCACCAGTGGTAGTGTGGTAGGAGCCACCACCAGTGGTAGTGTGGTAGGAGCCACCAGTGGTAGTGTGGTAGGAGCCACCACCAGTGGTAGTGTGGTAGGAGCCACCAGTGGTAGTGTGGTAGGAGCCACCACCAGTGGTAGTGTGGTAGGAGCCACCACCAGTGGTAGTGTGGTAGGAGCCACCACCAGTGGTAGTGTGGTAGGAGCCACCACCAGTGGTAGTGTGGTAGGAGCCACCACCAGTGGTAGTGTGGTAGGAGCCACCACCAGTGGTAGTGTGGTAGGAGCCACCACCAGTGGTAGTGTGGTAGGAGCCACCACCAGTGGTAGTGTGGTAGGAGCCACCACCAGTGGTAGTGTGGTAGGAGCCACCACCAGTGGTAGTGTGGTAGGAGCCACCATCAGTGGTAGTGTGGTAGAAGCCACCACCAGTGGTAGTGTGGTAGGAGCCACCACCAGTGGTAGTGTGGTAGGAGCCACCACCAGTGGTAGTGTGGTAGGAGCCACCACCAGTGGTAGTGTGGTAGGAGCCACCACCAGTGGTAGTGTGGTAGGAGCCACCACCAGTGGTAGTGTGGTAGGAGCCACCACCAGTGGTAGTGTGGTAGGAGCCACCACCAGTGGTAGTGTGGTAGGAGCCACCACCAGTGATAGTGTGGTAGGAGCCACCAGTGGTAGTGTGGTAGGAGCCACCATCAGTGGTAGTGTGGTAGGAGCCACCACCAGTGGTAGTGTGGTAGGAGCCACCACCAGTGGTAGTGTGGTAGGAGCCACCACCAGTGGTAGTGTGGTAGGAGCCACCACCAGTGGTAGTGTGGTAGGAGCCACCACCAGTGGTAGTGTGGTAGGAGCCACCACCAGTGGTAGTGTGGTAGGAGCCACCATCAGTGGTAGTGTGGTAGGAACCACCACCAGTGGTAGTGTGGTAGGAGCCACCACCAGTGGTAGTGTGGTAGGAGCCACCACCAGTGGTAGTGTGGTAGGAGCCACCACCAGTGGTAGTGTGGTAGGAGCCACCACCAGTGGTAGTGTGGTAGGAACCACCACCAGTGGTAGGAGCCACCACCAGTGGTAGGAGCCACCACCAGTGGTAGTGTGGTAGGAGCCACCACCAGTGGTAGTGTGGTAGGAGCCACCACCAGTGGTAGTGTGGTAGGAGCCACCAGTGGTAGTGTGGTAGGAGCCACCACCAGTGGTAGTGTGGTAGGAGCCACCAGTGGTAGTGTGGTAGGAGCCACCACCAGTGGTAGTGTGGTAGGAGCCACCACCAGTGGTAGTGTGGTAGGAGCCACCACCAGTGGTAGTGTGGTAGGAGCCACCACCAGTGGTAGTGTGGTAGGAGCCACCACCAGTGGTAGTGTGGTAGGAGCCACCACCAGTGGTAGTGTGGTAGGAGCCACCAGTGGTAGGAGCGGGGTTCACTAGAGAGCAAAGGTCACCGCCGGAGTGACTCCCTGGTAGGGTAATCCGGGTTAAAGGTGAGAGTGGCAGCACCTGACCATTAAGGTTACCTCCCTCCACTACACGCACTCGCACGCACACTCCCAGGTAATTACACACACGCGCGCACTTAACGCGCACACACACACACACACAGTTGAGAGGCGGGACCAAAGAGCTAAAGCTCAACGACTTCGCGGCCGAGTGGATACCACTCAGGGTTCGTAGTCCTAAGGGCCCCGGGTTCGATTTCCGGCCGAGGCGGAAACAAATGGGTTGGTTCCTTCACTCTGATGTACCTTATTTAAATAGGACCTTTGTGTTCACATCCCTGGATATGAAGGCCCCTCAAAATCCATCCTATCACTATCCTGGCTGACGCAACATTTGGAATGTGTTCATTAAACGTTAGGTCGACTGAGACTAATTGCACATCCTTTATTTGCAGTATTCCTTCAACAAAATATAACTGCTTTTTATACCCTAGCAGTAAAATAGGTACCTGGGTGTTAGTCAGCTGTCACGGGCTGCTTCCTGGGGGTGGAGGCCTGGTCGAGGACCGGGCCGCGGGGACACTAAAAAAGCCCCGAAATCATCTCAAGATAACCCTGTACTGTGCTCGAATCCGTTGTGGCTAGAGCTGAAACTGATCACTAAATATCATGTTATTTTCCGTAACACAGCCGAAGATTACTATTCTTGGCTTGTAGGGTTTTTTTCATGACTTCTGCTCGAGTTATTTTCATGATGATTTTTGTATCATCCGCATGTGATGATACGAAGCTGTGACCTCCCGCCAAACACACACCGAAACTACGACGTTGGTACAACGTTCGGACAAGTTTTAACACCTCCTAACTGCAGTTATAACAACCAATATAGCAAGTTGTAACAACGTTCTAATACGTCATAAACACGTTAAGCCAAGATGTAACAACTTTAGTACAAGTTGTAACAAGCGGAAAATAGAGACAGTTTCGGTTGGTGTTTCCAGGGCTGTAATTTTTGTATATTAATTATTGGTGATATAATGAGAAAATGTAGTGATGCAAGGACTGTGTTTTGGACTACAATGAATGGACTTTTATTTGTAATTATTTGCATGCTGTTTGACAGGAAATTGAATATCCATAACCCTACTTTTTTATATCTTATTCCTAACCATTTGGGCTAGACGGTAGAGCGACGGTCTCGCTTCATGCAGGTCGGCGTTCAATCCCTGACCATCCAAGTGGTTTGGGCACCATTCCTTTCCCCCCTTCCAAGTGCCATATACAGTCATAATGGCTTGGCGCTTTCCCCTGACAATTTCTTCCTTCTATCCTATTCATCATGGCTATCGCTTGTGTCAGCACACCCCACTAGTGCCACCAGCCTATTAGTGCCAGCACCCCCCACTAATGTGGCTCCATCCTGCTCATGATCCAACACCAATTATGGTAATGAGATCAACCTACCTGTTGCAGATGGGGGGCCGCATATGGCAGTG
>NC_091215.1:25468901-25501972 GCF_040958095.1 Procambarus clarkii | reverse complement strand
AATCTGAAACTTCTTACACATTTCCAGTCATCAGACTGGGCTTGTGTAACAGCGCAATAATTCCACACGCGCGTGTGTGTGTGTATATGTCTAGTTGTACTCACCTAGTTGGGGATTGAGCTACGGCTCTTGGGTCCTGCCTCTCGACCCTTAATCGATGGATGTATTGATTCGAGAACCTATTAGGCTTTGTCGTATCTGTATTTAGACTTGTGAATGGAGTTTACATCCACCACTTTACTCCTTAACGCATTCCATTTGTGTGTGTGTGTGTGTGTGTGTGTGTGTGTGTGTGTGTGTGTGTGTGTGTGTGTGTGTATGTGTATGTGTGTGTGTGTGTGTGTGTGTGTGTACACAATATGCTTGTTAGCTGTACTCAGCAAGTAATATAACGAGACAATGGAGAGTCTATAGTTCCCAGTTTAGCATTAAATATCCAAATTATTTTTACGATAAAAATGAGAGACATATAATTAAAAAAAACTTGATAAATACACAAGAATCTAGTAATGATAACATTCAAGTTTATCGATGAATCATTAAAGTCCGGCTCAACTTGACTTCATCTGCGTACCCAACTTGACTTCATCTACGTACCCAACTTGACTTCATCTGCGTACCCAACTTGACTTCATCTGCGTACCCAACTTGACTTCATTTGCATACCCAACTTAATGTTGTTAACTTATCCTGCATTTGAATGTCGATTAAACTCCTTTCTCCCTCAATCACTGACGCCCCCTACTGAGAGGCCCAGACCGAGAGTGGCTGGCATGGTTGTGCTCTAGCTCCTAAGCCACACCTTTCCAGCTGTTGGTCTAGTAATAACAAATGGGTACTAACTCCCACGTAATCACATTTGTAATGGAAAATAAGTTACAATAAAGAAATGCTTCATGACCTCTCTCTATTTCTCATTCCTTCTCTCTCTCTCTCTCTCTCTCTCTCTCTTCCCCACTATATATTCATGTCACTCTCCCTTAGTTCCTCCTCCTCTTACTTCTCCATTCTGTTTATTTCATAAGCTAACAGGAACCCCTCTAACAGCCGCAAATGTAAACAAATCCTCACTATCGAAAAGTTTATTTAAACATAAAAGTTACAACTGAAGTTTAACCCACGGTATTTTGTTATCATTTATCATGAACTTAAAATGACCATAGCAGAGAGAGAGAGAGAGAGAGAGAGAGAGAGAGAGAGAGAGAGAGAGAGAGAGAGAGAGAGAGAGAGAGAGAGAGAGAGAGAGAGAGAGAGAGAGAGAGAGAGAGAGAGACGGGGTGAATCAGAGAGGGCAGAAAAGCTCTTTCAGACCTCTGAAGTGGGACAGTGTTTGCGAACGCGCTCGACGCCTCCCGCCTCCGACCAAAACATTATTCATCTTTTCAAAGCTCAAGATGACGAGATTAAATGTTTTGTGTGTTACATCTAGTGAATGTTTACATCTAGTTACAGTTTGTATTACTTTACTCAGTTATGTTTATAACATTACTGATTATTATTGGTAGTGATCTTGGTGTAATGTTTTTGTTATTAATTAGTAAGTTTTGCAATGCATAAAGATATTTGTTCTGTATGCAGAATTTTCCTATGTATATAATATCTTTTTGTGTACAGAATTATGATGTGAAGAGCGGCACAGAATTTCTATTTGACTAGATCAATTAATTCTGTAGAACAAGATTTGCTGTGTATATTGAATTTAGTGTACACGAAGAATTTCCATGTGTGCAGAGAATTTATTTACATACGGAGAATTTATTTACATACGGAGAATTTATTTACATACGGAGAATTTATTTGTGTTCACACACTTTCCTTATGTACACAGAATTTCCTTGTGTACACATAAGTGAGTTGTGTGTACGCGATTCGGCAGTTGAAGCTGTGAAATATACTCTCTTGTGTGGGGGAATAATACACTCTCGCAGTGCCACACACACACACACACACACACACACACACACACACACACACACACACACACACACACACACACACACACACACACACACACACAGGTGGAAACTGAATACCCAAATGAGCCACAGGGACGTTAGAAAGAACTTTTTCAGTGTCAGAGTAGTTAACAGGTGGAATGCATTAGGCAGTGATGTGGTGGAGGCTGACTCCATACACAGCTTCAAATGTAGATATGACAGAGCCCAGTAGGCTCAGGAACCTGTACATCAGTTGACTGACAGTTGAGAGGCGGGACCAAAGAGACAAAGCTCAACCCCCGCAAGCACAAATAGGTGAGTATACACACACACACACACACACACACACACACATGACAAGTGTACCAGCACATGACTCAGAAGGACTCCTGCCAGATGAAAGAATGAATGAGAGACACACGAGCAGTGAAAACAGTGTATGACAGACTAATTAACAAGTGAAAACAATATGCACGACATACATCACATAAAAGTGTGAATGAATGCCATACTAGCTGTCGAACCAGAGCATTGCAGGTCTATTAGCAGTTGAAACCGTGCATAGTAGACCTACTAGCTGTCGAAATAGTTCAAATGAGACCTATTACCAGGAGAACTAGAGCACGAAGAACCTATTTGTGAGTGAAGAGCACACAGGAGAAAGATGGTGGAAGATCCATAGAAGAGATAAGAGGCCAATTAGCAGAGGAAGAGCTGAGGAGACCGAGTGAGAAAGCTTGAACGAGGACCAAGCTTCACCAAGGCAAAAGGTAAAGGAGAAAGCCTGAATGAGAGAGACTGAAAGAGGGAGAGAGTTAAGGAGAGAAACCATGGTAGAGAGGCATTAAAAGCATGATGTCGAAGAAGAGGAGGAGAAGGAGGAGAGGAGAAGAGGAGGAGGCGGAGGAGAGAAGAAGAGGAGGAGGAGAATATTACGAAATAACGCATAAGTATTGAGGAGAACAATTAACAAAGGTGTACGGGCTGATCTTTGCACCAAAACCAACCTTATGTCTCTGTCTCCAAGGGTGTGTGTGTGTGGCGATCAGCTGTTTACTGTTATTGTGGTGTGCTGAGAGTGTGCCTTGCTTAAGCCTCAGGACCTGGTCCTCTATGGTGAGCTGAGGCAACACAGAATGATGATGATGATGATGATGATGATGATGATGATGATGATGATGATGACGGGGATGATGCAGAGTATATATATATATATGTATATATATATATATATATATATATATATATATAATCTTTGGACAACACCCACCAGTGGGACTCGAACCCAGAAAGCACAACTACCTTCCAGTAGCTGGCATAACTAGTATGCTTTAACCCACTACGCCATCAGACCTTACAAAAGAAGTAGATAGTTCGAGATATATATATCTCAAACATCTCTACCTCCCGAAGGCACCAGATGAGTGAGGGGTCAGTCTGCAATTTTCGTCAAGCCACTGTCAATGTGAGAGAACTCGTGTCCAGCTTATAAGCCTATACTTGCATAAACCACAAGTGAAGATAAACAATCTTTGGACAACACCCACCAGTGGGACTCGAACCCAGAAAGCACAACTACCTTCCAGTAGCTGGCATAACTAGTATGCTTTAACCCACTACGCCATCAGACCTTACAAAAGAAGTAGATAGTTCGAGATATATATATCTCAAACATCTCTACCTCCCGAAGGCACCAGATGAGTGAGGGGTCAGTCTGCAATTTTCGTCAAGCCACTGTCAATGTGAGAGAACTCGTGTCCAGCTTATAAGCCTATACTTGCATAAACCACAAGTGAAGATAAACAATCTTTGGACAACACCCACCAGTGGGACTCGAACCCAGAAAGCACAACTACCTTCCAGTAGCTGGCATAACTAGTATGCTTTAACCCACTACGCCATCAGACCTTCGAGATATATATATCTCGAACTATCTACTTCTTTTGTAAGGTCTGATGGCGTAGTGGGTTAAAGCATACTAGTTATGCCAGCTACTGGAAGGTAGTTGTGCTTTCTGGGTTCGAGTCCCACTGGTGGGTGTTGTCCAAAGATTGTTTATCTTCACTTGTGGTTTATGCAAGTATAGGCTTATATATATATATATATATATATATATATATATATATATATATATATATATATATATATATATATATATTGAAAGAGATGAAACGTCCAGAGAGATTAATGGGCGGGGGCTCTGAGACGAGGGAGATTGAGAGGTGCAATTAAAGAGAATTACGAGAAAGAGATAAAGAAAGAGAAAGGGATGAGGAGACAAAGGGTGCAGAAGTAGGGGGGAGGGGCAAGATGGGGAAAACTAGGAGGAGAATGAGGGAGGGAGGAGAGGGTAAGGGTATGGATTGCCGGAGGGAAAGAGTAGGGTGAATAGAAGGAGGGAGGAAGGAAGGAAGGAGGGGAAAAAAGGAGTATGGAAGGGGCAAAAAGTTCCGTGGATGGATGAACGGGGTTCTGGAGGCAGGAAAGTAGACTGTTGACCAACAGTCATCCGTCACAGGTAGACTGTTATTAATTAATTATTAATTAACGTACGGACCCAAGCACCCCCCATCTAACCTATCGAGTCAGATGCATAGAAAACGAAGATAGTTATGAGACGTTACTTTTCTTAATAGGTTGCATTTGTAACGTACCATAACGCAGAGGGTACACTGCGAGTCATTGAGCAAGAGAAGGGGGGGATTGCTGAGGATTAAACATTAAGGAGTAAAGAATAAGGATTAAGGATTAAGGATTCTTGTGACGGGTGTGGAGAGGGGGGGGGGTAAGAAGAATAGGCACTGGAAAGGATTGAAGGGGAAGCCTGGGAAGCCTCCAGTTACTCTATCAACTCCGTCAACTCCAGTTACTCTATCAACTCCGTCAACTCCAGTTACTCTATCAACTCCGTCAACTCCAGTTACTCTATCAACTCCGTCAACTCCAGTTACTCTATCAACTCCGTCAACTCCAGTTACTCTATCAACTCCGTCAACTCCAGTTACTCTATCAACTCCGTCAACTTCAGTTACTCTATCAACACAGTCAAACGTTCAATGCCATTTTTCTGGACGCGAATATTTTATTCCTGAGAGAGCAGAAGTGTGTATGTGTGTGTGTGTGTGTGTGTGTGTGTGTGTGTGTGTGTGTGTGTGTGTGTGTGTGTGTGTGTGTGTGTGTGTGTGTGTGTGTGTGTGAGTGTGTGTACTCACCTATATGTGCTTGCAGGATCGAGCATTGACTCTTGGATCCCTGTGTGTGTGTGTGTGATTATTTTGCGTGCACGCTTCTTTACATCATGCGCGACTCCGTCTCTCAGTATGAATGTGTTGAACACGGCTTCGTGTGGTGGCATGACTGCGCATTTCCCGCGTAATTATCCTCCAAACGCACATATGCGTGAGTATTTTACGCATTTGTGCGTGCGATGCTTGCGTGCGCGTATGGGCGCGCGACCCCAACTCCACTACCAGGCGCTTCACGCAACTCCCTTCACATACTACCTACGGGTAAATCTTTTTTTACCATCCTCAATTCATCGGATTCGACCAATCTTTTTAAAAATGTGACGTACTAATCAATATTAAACCACCATCGTCATCTCCTCATCTTCTGGGGTGTGATTTGGTCCTTAAAACATTGCAATATTGACGATTGTATACATCGACCTCGTTAGGTTAAGACAGATGTTTGGGGTCACATGTTTGGGGTCAGATGTTTGGGGTCAGATGTTTGGGTTAGTGTGCTTCAGGAAATCAACAACTTATCTCCTCCCCCCCCCCCCCTTACTAATTTGCAATAATAAAATGTTAATTCGAAATTGAGATTATATAGAGAGAGAACAGCCTGCCTCAACTAGGTCATGCCAAGTTAGTCACGAATACCTCACAGCTACCTTCCTTAATAGCAAGGTACTCACACTGAGAGAGATGAGCTCACTGAAGTCATGACAGGAAAATGGCCCTTTGGAGCAGGTTATAACAGGTAGAGTATTCCTTAAAACTAGGTGATTACAGGTAAATTACCTTCGTAAATAGGTCACTATAGGTAGATTACCTTCATAACTGAGCTACAACAGGTAGATCACATTTCTAACGACGTCACAGTAGGTAGATTACTGAATACCAGGTCACTACAAGTAGATTACCTTTCTTATCAGGAGAATTTAAGTAGACTGCTCCGCTACGGAGACCACTTCATAACAGGATCCAGAATGTGTTTAAAAGAGCAAGAGAGGAACTCGATTAATATAAATGCTTGACAAAGAGGAAAGACATGACAAGAAAAATAGAGACTTGTCCAAGCTAAAGACTTTGTCACGACTTGGTTATAAGTAAAGGCTTGGCGAAGAGAAGACCCTTAAACATATAAGATTTAGCTAAGAGGAAAGACTTAACAAGAGGAGACTTGCCCGTGAGAAAGGTTCTAGATACTGCTAGAATCCACTCAGTAAAACATCTAAACTACTGGGACCGACTAAGGAGCCTAAACCTGTATTCTCTTGAACGCAGGCGGGAGAGATACATAATAATTTACACGTGGAAAATAGTAGAGGGGCTGGTCCCAAACCTGCACACAGAAATAACCTCACATGAGACCAGAAGGCATGGCAGGATGTGCAGAATACCCCCGTTGAAGAGCAGAGGCGCAACAGGTACTCTGAGAGAGAACTATCAACATCAGAGGCCCGAGACTGTTCAACACGCTTCCGCTACACATAAGGGGCATAACTGGCCGACCCCTCACAGTGTTCAAGAGAGAACTTAACAAACATCTCCAAAGGATACCTGATCAACCAGGCTGTGATTCATACGTCAGGCTGCGAGCAGCCGCGTCCAACAACCTGGTTGACCAGTCCAGTAACGAGGAGGCCTGGTCGACGACCGGGCCGCGGGGTCGCTGAGCCCCGGAATCACCTCAAGGTAACCTCAAGGTCAAGGTAAGGTAAGGCTTGACTGAGAGGAAAGACTTGGCTACAAGTGAGAACTTGGCCACAAGGAAGCCCTGTATTCAGGAACAACACTCAACCCGGAGAAGTTGAGAGGGAAGTTGGTAGGCATTTTCCATCCTTTGGTCTAATATTGTGACTGAGAGAGGGAGAGGCGAGGCTAGAGGACATATATGGGAAGAGAAGGAGGAGGAGGAAGAGGAGGAACAGCCAGCTTAACAACATGCCGTAGTCTAATAAGATCATTTCGTTAATATATATACACGCGTTAACGTATATCTTTATCTAGACACGTGAGAGGAATTGATACACACGTCGATGAAAAGGAGTGGAACATGCACATGAAAATTACCTCATGGAAACTTAATTATACCAGTTCAATACAACACACACACACACACACACACACACACACACACACACACACACACACACACACACACACACACACACACACACACACACACACACACACAGGTAGAAGGACGCGAGGAGGAGGAACTAGTATTGATTTACCCTCCGCCCGCTTACACGAAGCCCCTCCTTCCCTCCCTCCCTCCCTGCCCCTTCCCCCCCCCCCCTCCATCCTCACATTGTCTCAGTCTCTCAAACTGTTCTCCAAAGATCTCTCACTTTGAGTCACAACCGCTCGCATTGTCTCACAACACCATAGGCACAAATGTCTCACAAGTGTTGTCTTTGTATCTCAAGCCCCCACAGTGCATCCCCAAGGGCCCAGTCCTTGTCTTGCTAGACTTACGCCCTTGTCTTGCTAGACTTACGCACTTGTCTTGCTATACTTACGCCCTTGTCTTGCTAGACTTACGCCCTTGTCTTGCTAGACTTACGCACTTGTCTTGCTAGACTTACGCCCTTGTCTTGCTAGACTTACGCACTTGTCTTGCTAGACTTACGCCCTTGTCTTGCTAGACTTACGCACTGTCTTATAATCTCTTTCGACTCCTTCACGAAGCTCTCATAGTATCTCAGAAAGTCTTTCCACTGCCGTATAAGGTGCAGACTTTTGTCTCGTGTAAGACTTACCAGTTGACAGTGCATTTCGCAAATTTTGTTTAGTCTCTTAAAAGTCTTAATACACGTCGTGTCACCAAGGTCATCAGACTGTCTCATTCTTGAGACTTTTGTGTGGTTAATTCAGACTTGTACTGGACCATGGCAGTGTGTTCTTTATCCGTGTCTGTCTGTAGTTGTGTCTGTCAGTCTGTCTGTCTACTTGCCTCTCTCTCTCTCTCTCTCTCTCTCTCTCTCTCTCTCTCTCTCTCTCTCTCTCTCTCTCTCTCTCTCTCTCTCTCTCTCTCTCTCTCTCTCCCGTGCTCAGTCTCAAACGTGTGATCAATCAGCATTCATTACTCTCGCCTATTCCTCTCACTACCCAGTCTCACTCTCTTTCTCTCACAAACACTCGTATGGCGTCTGCCTCTCCCTCACCGTGGCAGCTCTCCCTGCTCTCCTCCGCTGTGGTCATGCTTTACGTCTCTTCCTCGGCCTCTTCACACTCATTATCTCATTCTAGCTTATTTTCTCCATTCTACTCTCCCTTACCTTCATACTCACTCATTCTCCTGCGGTTACTCAGTGCGTATGTTTGTGCGTATATCTGTATTATATATGTTTTGCTCTCTTATATAAGTTTATAGCGAGCGCACGCTCTTGTGTGTATTCATCTAGCTGTGCTTGAGGGGGTTGAGCTCTCGCTCCTTCGGCCCGCCTCTCAACTGTTAATCAACTTTTTTTAACACACACACATAGGAAGCATCCCGTAACAGCTGTCTAACTCCCAGATACCTATTTACTGTTAGGTAACAGGGGCATGAGGATGAAAGAAACTATGTTCATTTGTTTCCGCCATCCCCGGGAATCGATCCCCGGGCCATAGGACTACGAATCCAAAGTGCTGACCATTCAGCCACAGGCCCCTGTGTACTCACCTATTTGTGCTGGCGTGGGTTGAGCTCTGGCTCTTTGGTCCCGCCTCTCAATTGTCAATCAACTGATGGTGTGTGTGTGTGTGTGTGTGTGTGTGTGTGTGTGTGTGTGTGTGTGTGTGTGTGTGTGTGTGTGTGTGTGTGTGTGTGCAGTAACTCCCGCCGGTCCCCCATCCGGTTGTGATCAGGTTGCTCCCCGTTGCAGTCGCCGTGTTGATCAAGTTGACATTGCTTCCTGAAGTGTGGCGCCTGTAACTTGTGTTCCACCTGAACCCTAAAACACGCCACAAACTTCAACAACTGAATTACCAACAACAGCCGCCACAAGGAATATTCCCTCGATATTGCTGAAGGAGAACGGAATTCCCTCCATGGAGGACAGAAGAAAATGTATATATGCTGGTTAGCATCGTAAATGTGTGGCCACGTATGTGGTATAAAATAATAATAATAATAATAATAATAATAAACTCTATTATCATTATTATTATTGTTGTTGAGAAAATCATTTGAAGCAATGAGGGGATTTCACCCTATGCCCCTGTTACCTAGCAGTAAAATAGGTACCTGGGTGTTAGTCAGCTGTCACGGGCTGCTTCCTGGGGGTGGAGGCCTGGTCAAGGACCGGGCCGCGGGGACACTAAAGCCCCGAAATCAACTCAAGATAACCTCAAGATAACCTCCCCAAATGGTGCCACAACCAGGCTTTTACGACTAGCCCGCCTACACTAGAACACCGGGTCTAGTCACCTCACTGCCTCGAAATTACTTTCTCTTTGATGTAGCATGTCGCTTGAGTTATTATAATTATTGATATTTTTGAAGTAACTATTATTAATATTGTGTTTTAGTATTATCTTCACCAAGGAGGGATACGGAACTGGAGATGGGCTCATATTTTTGCACGAGACAGACTAGTGCGAATGGGGGTTGTTCCGAGTGGAAGGGTGTGAATGGGGTCATTCCTGGGGTCAGTGGGGTCATTCCTGGGGTCATTCCTGGGGTCAGTAGGGTCATTCCTGGAGTAAGTGGGGTCATTCCTGGGGTCAGTGGGGTCATTCCTGGGGTCAGTGGGGTCATTCCTGGGGTCAGTAGGGTCATTCCTGGGGTCAGTAGGGTCATTCCTGGGGTCAGTGGGGTCATTCCTGGGGTCAGTGGGGTCACTGTCAGCACTAGAGGAAGTAATGGAAGCCACCACCACGGCTGACAACTTTAAGACCAGATGCGACAAAAGAATTGCGCTCGTCAGAACGGCTCAATTATAACGCAACAAGTACAACGAGGCTAGTAAGCGGGGCATAAAGAGCTCACTTATCCGTAGTCACTATAACACCTTAATGCTCTCTTAGTCCCCTCTACCCCCCCCCCCCCCTTCCTACCGAGGGCAGCTTATTGACCATTACCGTCAAACTCCCGTCACGTGGGCAGATACGCAAACAACAACATATCGACAAACAAACAAACGAATGGTCTGGTAAACACGGTACACAAAGATGCGCAAACGCAATAACAATTAAACAAATAAATCAGCAAATATTGAGGGCATGGAAAGGGGAGAGGGGGGAGGGGGGAAGGGGATCGAACTGGCATTCCTGTACTCCCCCCAGACAAGCCAATCAGCCCGGGGCAGCCAGTGGTACAGCCCAGCGCCTCTACACGCCAAAATAATCAGCAAATACCAACAAAAATCTTCAATCATCACATCACATACCCCTCGTTATACCCCAGAATACTGTGACTCATATGTCAGGCTGCGAGCAGCCGCGTCCAACAGCCTGGTTGATCAGTCCAGCAACCAGGAGGGAGGCCTGGTCGACGACCGGGCCGCGGGGACGCTAAGCCCCGGAAGCACCTCAAGGTAACCTCAAGGTAACATCCTGTCCTGTAGCCTTTTTTCCACTCGAACCGGTTCCCAATAAGTCTTCTTCCAGCCCGTAATTAATAGTCCTCTGGAAACACAGCTCTTAGCAATTTAAACCTATTTATGGGCTAAGTTTAAATGGGCTAAGATGATAATTTAGATAATTGTCTTTGTAATGGGGTCAATGGGATAATATGATAACTGGAATAATTGTCTTTCTAATGGGTTCAATGGGTTAAGACGATGACTGGAGTGACTGTCAAGTCACTATAGTGCTCTCTAGAGTGGAAGAGTCACAATAACAGTCACATTTACCGCTGGAGAAATTGTTGACGGAGAGAGCGTGCAGAGATCCTTTACTGTTAGAATCCACTCAATAAAACATCTAAATTATTGGGACCGACTAACATTCTTAAACCTGTATTCTCTGGAGTGCAGGCGAGAGATACATAATAATTCACTCCTGGGAAATATTAGAGGGGCTGGTCCCAAACCTGCACACAGAAATAATACCACATGAGACCAGAAGGCATGGCAGGATGTGCAGAATACCCCCGTTGAAAAGCAGAGGTGCAACAGGTACTCTGAGAGAGAACTATCACCATCAGAGGGCCCGAGACTGTTCAACACGCTTCCGTTACACATAAGGGGCATAACTGGCCGACCCCTCACAGTTTTCAACAGAAAACTTGATAAACCCCTGCAAAGGATACTTGATCAACCAGGCTGTGATTTATACGTCAGGCTGCGAGCAGCCGCGTCCAACAGCCTGGTTGACCAGACTATCAACCAGGAGGCCTAGTCAGAGACCGGACCGCGGAAGCGTTGATCCTCGGAATCACCAGCAGGTAACCGCTAGGTATGGCCTTAGGTGATCATGTGGATATCACCTTTGTAATGGGTGAATAAGCTAAGGTGATAATTTAAATAATTGTCTCTAATGGGTCAATGGGCTAAGATGATAAGTAGAATAATTAGACAGGTCTCGCTGATGACATAAAACAATCCTGGTTTCGAAATAATTTCAAACGTCTCTCTCTCTCTCTCTCTCTCTCTCTCTCTCTCTCTCTCTCTCTCTCTCTCTCTCTCTCTCTCTCTCTCTCTCTCTCTCTCTCTCCCTCCCTCCCTCGCCTCTCCTTGTCCCCCATTCAATTCCTAAACCATGAGGTCCAGCGGAGAAAAAGTGAGGTTGAATAAGCGCGGGTGTTACGGGAGAGCGCGGGGCGGCGGCGGCACTTGTCGCCTCAGATTAAAACATCAGAGCAGTGTGGTCGCCCGCTCTCAACACCTCCCGGGGAGCTGTAGTCTCCCGTCACTCCCCGTGTATAGTAACCTGCTGCTGCTTCCCACCTGTATTATGACGCGCTCTCGGGGCCGCCAGCAAGAGAGGAAGGAAGGAAGGAAGGAAGGAAGGAAGGAAGGAAGGAAGGAAGGAAGGAAGGAAGGAAGGAAGGAAGGAAGGAAGGAAGGAAGGAAGGAAGGAAGGATGGGAAGAAAAAATATGGAGAGGAGATGGGCAAGTTACATCTAGCTGTGTTGAAGCTTGATTCTACGTTTTGGTTACAGATTGGGTATTTATGGATGTATGCACGTGTATGTATGTCTGTATGTATGTATGTATGTATGTATGTATGTATGTATGTATGTATGTATGTATGTATGTATGTATGTGAGTCATGTATATTCGAACATCAACCACTGGCCATTGATAGGACTTAACTTCGATCAGTAACAACACCAGCAACAGTACCAGTAACAACACCAGCAACAGTAACAGTAACAACACCAGCAACAGTAACAGTAACAACACCAGCAACAGTACCAGTAACAACACCAGCAACAGTACCAGTAACAACACCAGCAACAGTAACAGTAACAACACCAGCAACAGTAACAGTAACAACACCAGCAACAGTACCAGTAACAACACCAGCAACAGTAACAGTAACAACACCAGCAACAGTACCAGTAACAACACCAGCAACAGTACCAGTAACAACACCAGCAACAGTACCAGTAACAACACCAGCAACAGTACCAGTAACAACACCAGCAACAGTACCAGTAACAACACCAGCAACAGTACCAGTAACAACACCAGCAACAGTACCAGTAACAACACCAGCAACAGTAACAGTAACAACACCAGCAACAGTACCAGTAACAACACCACCAACAGTAACAACACCAGCAACAGTACCAGTAACAACACCAGCAACAGTACCAGTAACAACACCAGCAACAGTACCAGTAACAACACCAGCAACAGTAACAACACCAGCAACAGTACCAGTAACAACACCAGCAACAGTACCAGTAACAACACCAGCAACAGTACCAGTAACAACACCAGCAACAGTAACAACACCAGCAACAGTACCAGTAACAACACCAGCAACAGTAACAGTAACAACACCAGCAACAGTACCAGTAACAACACCAGCAACAGTACCAGTAACAACACCAGCAACAGTACCAGTAACAACACCAGCAACAGTACCAGTAACAACACCAGCAACAGTACCAGTAACAACACCAGCAACAGTAACAGTAACAACACCAGCAACAGTACCAGTAACAACACCACCAACAGTAACAACACCAGCAACAGTACCAGTAACAACACCAGCAACAGTACCAGTAACAACACCAGCAACAGTACCAGTAACAACACCAGCAACAGTAACAGTAACAACACCAGCAACAGTACCAGTAACAACACCAGCAACAGTACCAGTAACAACACCAGCAACAGTACCAGTAACAACACCAGCAACAGTACCAGTAACAACACCAGCAACAGTACCAGTAACAACACCAGCAACAGTAACAGTAACAACACCAGCAACAGTACCAGTAACAACACCAGCAACAGTAACAACACCAGCAACAGTACCAGTAACAACACCAGCAACAGTACCAGTAACAACACCAGCAACAGTAACAGTAACAACACCAGCAACAGTACCAGTAACAACACCAGCAACAGTACCAGTAACAACACCAGCAACAGTACCAGTAACAACACCAGCAACAGTAACAGTAACAACACCAGCAACAGTACCAGTAACAACACCAGCAACAGTAACAGTAACAACACCAGCAACAGTACCAGTAACAACACCAGCAACAGTAACAGTAACAACACCAGCAACAGTACCAGTAACAACACCAGCAACAGTAACAGTACTAGGCGAAGAAACAGCAAAAGCCAGAGGAGATACACCACACGCAGCCACAATAAAATGCAAATACAACAGCAGCTGCCACCATTACAACAGCAGCTGCCACCATTGCAACAGCAGCTGCCACCATTACAACAGCAGCTGCCACCATTGCAACAGCAGCTGTCACCATTGCAACAGCAGCTGCCACCATTGCAACAGCAGCTGTCACCATTGCAACAGCAGCTGCCACCATTACAACAGCAGCTGCCACCATTGCAACAGCAGCTGCCACCATTGCAACAGCAGCTGCCACCATTACAACAGCAGCTGCCACCATTACAACAGCAGCTGCCACCATTACAACAGCAGCTGCCACCATTGCAACAGCAGCTGCCACCATTACAACAGCAGCTGCCACCATTGCAACAGCAGCTGTCACCATTGCAACAGCAGCTGCCACCATTGCAACAGCAGCTGCCACCATTGCAACAGCAGCTGCCACCATTGCAACAGCAGCTGCCACCATTGTAACAGCAGCTGCCACCATTGCAACATCAGCTGCCACCATTGCAACAGCAGTTGCCACCATTGCAACAGCAGTTGCCACCATTGCAACAGCAGCTGCCACCATTGCAACAGCAGCTGCCACCATTGCAACAGCAGCTGCCACCATTGCAACATCAACTGCCACCATTGCAACAGCAGCTGCCACCATTGCAACATCAACTGCCACCATTGCAACAGCAGCTGCCACCATTGCAACAGCAGCTGCCACCATTGCAACAGCAGCTGCCACCATTGCAACAGCAGCACAGACTACAGCAATAGTGTCGGGAGCGGCACTCACACAGCGCCAACAATTACCAAACAAACAATAATGACATCAGGAGTTACATAAACAAATATTTGAGGGGAAAACCCCGAAACATTGCATCAATTACGGAACCTGCAATTATAATAAATGACAGCAATTTATAACAATCAGCAGCAGCAGCAGCAACAGCAGCAGCAGCAGCAGCAGCAACAGCAGCAGCAGCAGCAGCAGCAGCAGCAACAGCAGCAGCAGCAACAGCAGCAACAGCAGCAGCAGCAGCAGCAACAGCAGCAGCTGCAGCCACAACAGCAGCAGCCACAACAGCAGCAGCAGCAGCAATAAAGCAAAAGCAGGAGACCGACATACTCCTAGTTTTCCATTACAAAACTACCAACCCTACGTGACTACCACCATCCCAGCCATTACCACCATCGTGGTTGATTGTTCAATAAACCCCTGAACTATATGTTTAACACATCTCTAACCTTGTCCATGGAGGACAGAAGAAAATGTATATATGCTGATTAGCATTGTAACTGTGTGGCCACGTCTGTGGTAGAAAATAATAATAAAAAAACTACCACCATCACTCTCCCGGAACCTAATTGGACGTCGACTAGTTACATTTTGACCAAGACAAACAGGTGTGTTGGTCCCAAGCCTTGAAGACAACGGTAACAGGAGCACCAGATCGTACCAACCAATTACCTGCTATGACGAATTTGTTCAATGGTTGTGCCTTGTTTCGTACACCGTCCATGTGTGTGTGTGTGTGTGTGTGTGTGTGTGTGTGTGTGTGTGTGTGTGTGTGTGTGTGTGTGTGTGTGTGTGTGTGTGTGTGTGTGTGTGTGTGTGAACAAGCACAAGCTCATGGGCCCCACCTTTCAGTCGCCTACTGCAATGGCTCCCAACCATCTCTAGTATTGTCTTTGTTGCCCAATGTCAAAAAGAATCTTGTACGTTGTGATCATATCTCGCTTGATCAAGTCATATTTATTTTTATGACTGAAGGTTTTCTTTTCCTATTATGTTCGTCAACGACATATAAGGGGAAGCAAGGGGTAAGGGGAAGATGGCTCGAGGGGCGTCTATGGGGAGTGAGGGGGAGGAAATGGGGAGAATACTGGCATGGGTCTCCGCTATATACTGTGGTAAAGAAGGGAGAGAAGAGGCAGAGTAGGGGGAGAAGAGTAGGGGAGACAAAAAATAGGAAGAAAATTAAGATGAAGTAGAGGAGTGGGGGAAGAAAATGAAAGAGGTGGTGGTACAGGGAAGTGGAGAGTAGAGATAGCTGAAAAAGAGCAGGAAGGAAAAGGAAAGGAAAGGAAGGAAAGGGATGCAAGAGAAAAAGGGTGCACGGCCAGGGCAGGAAAAGGGGTGGAGATGCAGGCCCTTGTTTTACCTTAATAGTTACCGTCGCTCCTGGAGCTGACCTCTCACAACACCCAATGGCTGGCCACACACACCTGACTCGAAGAGGGAAGACGAGGAACAGGAGGAAGAGGGAAGAAGAGGAAGAGAAGAGGACGTGAAGGTGGTGAAAGATACAGTGATAGTGAAGATCGGGATAAGGATAGTGAGGATGACAGTGGTGATGGTGGTGGCCGTAGGTAGAGCGATGTTGGTAAGTAGTTATGGGTGAACTTGGTTTGTGGTGGTTGCCCTGGAGCAAATAGTGGTAGGGGGGGGGGGGTTGAGTCAAGATGAATCTGTCTATTATGCTCGTCTACTATAATCGTATAATCCACCTGTTATGCTTGAATAATCCGCCAGTTATGCTCGAATAATCCCTCTGTTATGCTCGAATAATCCCTCTGTTATGCTCGAATAATCCTGCTGTTATGCTTAAATAATCCATCTTTTATGCTTAAATAATCCATCTTTTATGCTTAAATAATCCGCCTGTTATGCTCGAATAATCCGCCTGTTATGCTCGAATAATCCGCCTGTTATGCTCGAATAATCCGCCTGTTATGCTCGAATAATCCGCCTGTTATGCTCGAATAATCCGCCTGTTATGCTCGAATAATCCGCCTGTTATGCAGCTTAAATAATCCGCCTGTTATGCAGCTTAAATAATCCGCCTGTTATGCTCATATAACCGTGTGTTGTGTTCGTATAATCTGTAGGACGGTCGTCATAACAATACTATTAAGAACACAACAACTGCAGTGACACCAGCTGTTTGTGACAACAACGGTGCCATCACTGTAACTATAGGCGCATGCAACACCATCAAAGTCAACAACACAGTGCTCGCTCCAGACAACACAGTACCCGCTCCAAGCATCACAGTACCCGCCCCAAGCATCACAGTACCCGCCCCAAGCATCACAGTACCCGCTCCAAGCATCACGGTACCCGCTCCAGGCATCACAGTACCCGCTCCAATCAAGAGGGTACCAACAGTAACACCCGCAGCAGACTAGAGCCACTAGGTACCTGCTGGTGTGCTCCTAATTCGCGAGACATCATAACCACGGCAGCGGCCCACATCCAAACGAGCAACGCAGACGGTTATCTCCAGCCGTCGACACGCCTCTAGGAAGCCTTACTGTATGTAGCCACGCCTCTGACTCACTCACAAGCTGGCTGGCTGGCTGGTAGGCTCACTGGCTGTCTGACTGGTAGGCTCACTGGCTGTCTGACTGGCTGGCTGGCTGGCTGGCTAACTCTGGCTAACTCTGACTGGCTGGCTGGCTGGCTGGCTGGCTGGCTGGCTGGCTGGCTGGCTGGCTGGCTGGCTGCCTGACTGGCTGCCTGACTGGCTGGTTGGCTGGATCACTGGCTGTCTGACTGGTTGGCTCACTGGCTGAGTGGATTGCCGGCTGGGTGGAACATTGGCGTTGTGGATAGGCGGTTGGTTGGTTGGTTAGTTGTTTAGGTAGTTAGCTGGGTGGGTAGTTAGCTGGGTGGGTAGTTAGTTGGGTGGGTAGTTGACTGGGTGGTTGATCGGGTGATTGCCAAGCTGGTTGGATAACTGGGTGCGCTTCTTAAGCGGGGCTTCAATAGGTTCTCCATTGTCGTGGTCTGTTCAGTCACTGCTATACCCAGCTCGTCGTTTTCTATCGGTTAACCTCCAGATTCTTTATGACCACATTAACCGGGGACTCTTCTATTACCCTGGCCTGCATAATTACTTCTTACATAAACCATTACCCTCGGCTATTCATTTTGCGATAATCATTAGTTAGTTAGACCCCTCATCCGGGAGGTTCATGACCTCTCGGAATAACGCAGTTGACTTCCTGCAAATACAATTCATACGTTTTCTTTGATAGATTTAAAAACAAAAATACAAAATGTTTTCAGATAATATTAAGTGCATTCATTACATTACATAACACAAAATAAACGTTAAAGAAACTGACTACATTTTATGATCAATTCTTAAATCCTTCGTAAATCGTAAATCCTTAGGCTAGTTGTTCGTAAATCCTTCGTTCGTAATTCTTTATGCTAGTTGTCATTCTTGATAAATATATACGAGTATTTTGCCTGTTGTAGTTTAGATAGAAGTTCGGCTGCAGGCCTGTCAAACTCTGGGGGTTATTAAGGCTACCACAATACTTTACTCAACAACCAGCAAGTATACTTTAGCCTAAACTCAATTTCTGAGCCACCTTATCATATATTTATTCCATGAAAAAATTTGCTCAGTGAGAAATAGCACTTCCAGGTCACAGAATAGAACACACAGAAAACTAACTCTTCTCTATGTTTCCTCATTCTCAACATTTGTGTATGTATGCATATATATATATATATATATATATATATATATATATATATATATATATATATATATATATATATATATATATATATATATATATATATATATATATATATGCATAAAAAAACTCTTGATCCCTGAAGGATTCGAACCCGGTCAGCCAGGGCCTTCATGCCCCTTGGCAGCCAGTACTGCAACCACTCAGCCACCATCTGTACAAAAAGTACTGGAAAGTCGTGAGACTAATAACCCCACCACCCGACAGCACTCGTGGCATTACTGGGCACGGATATTTCATCAAATTGATTAACTGATAAAGATTAAGCCACCCAAAAGGTGGCACGGGCATGAATAGCCCGTAAATTCATCGAATCACTTCAACATGCTGGGGCCGCATGATTAAATGATAATTATTGATTTGGTTATAATCAATAATGTTATTGATTAAAAATAAAAATATAGGCTACACTCATAAATGCGTAAATCCTTAACCATCAGTTTGTTACAATTAAATTATCACATTTAAAACAAATTAAACTTGAATTTGTAAAATAAATATAGTTTGAAAAAACAAGTATATTTTCCCGCCAAAAGAGGATAATTTCTGGCGGTACAACGGACGGTCAAAAGTTCGTTGGTCCGTTGTTGCGTCTGGTGACGTCATAGCGTTTATCGGATTTCTGCTGGAGCGATTCCTCCCTCACGAGGCTGGCTGCTCCTCACAGTTATCAACCCTTCCTTCTTCCATTTTCTTAGTTATTGGTATCTTTTCAACACCACTTGTCACTTGGAAGCAAAGATGAACATTTTCTTGAAAGACTGGTTTGGGACGCAACAAACTGGACGCCAACAGAGCGCGCCAAACATAGGGATCTTCTTGAGATGATGATTTCCGGGCTTTTTAGTGTCCCCGCGGCCCGGTCCTCGACCAGGCCTCCACCCCCAGGAAGCAGCCCGTGACAGCTGACTAACTCCCAGGTACCTATTTACTGCTAGGTAACAGGGGCATTCAGGGTGAAAGAAACTTTGCCCATTTGTTTCTGCCTCGTGCGGGAATCGAACCCGCGCCACAGAATTACGAGTCCTGCGCGCTATCCACCAGGCTACCAGGCTAGGGATGACTAGCATTTTTAAGTGGCACATTGATTGGTTGATTGGTTGGTTTAAGTCTGAGTAGTGAATTTTCTAAATACGTCATGACCACGAGTGACAGCCCCGTCTCGGCCGCGAGACTGCTCATTACCATACGGAAATTGGCACGAATTGAGGCCCCCCCCCCCTCCACCCCCGCGTGTTCTCTCGCTCGGGATTTGCTTTTATTTGTAAATATTAAGTTGAAAATAAAACACCTGAACCAATCTCCCGCCCCGTCTGGTTTATCATGAAACATATGAGGTGCTACGGCACACCTGTCAAGGTGTCATGACACACCTGTCAAGGTGTCATGACACACCTGTCAAGGTACCATGACACACCTGTCAAGGTACTGACACACCTGTGAAGGCATCATGACACCTGTGAAGATGTCATAACACACCTGTCAAGGTACTGTCACACCTGTGAAGGTACCATGACATCTGTCAAGGTACTGACACACCTGTGAAGGTACCATGACATCTGTCAAGGTACTGACACACCTGTGAAGGCACCATGACACCTGTGAAGCTGTTATAACACACCTGTCAAGGTACTGTCACACCTGTGAAGGCACCATGACATCTGTCAAGGTACTGACACACCTGTGAAGGTACCATGACATCTGTCAAGGTACTGACACACCTGTGAAGGCACCATGACACCTGTGAATGAAGGTGCCACATGCCTTAATAAAATACAAAGTCTATGCACAACACATACACAACCAGGAACCACCAGAGAGATGACTTAATTAAGACGGCTTCAGAGCAATTCCTTTCCTGAACCGTAAGATTGTGAAGGCATACACGACCTACACGAACCTTAACCACCCATTCTACAAACGACACCGAGTAGTTTACCGCCAGTTTATATGAAAACATTGTAAACCTGAGTGCAGGAGAACGTATCACCTTCTCCTAGCTTATCTCGCCTGCAATGTGTGTGTGTGTGTGTGTGTGTGTGTGTGTTTTTTCTCTTATGTAAGAAAGATATTGTATGCAGTTTAAACAAGAAATAAATTGCGTGCAATTGATGTGCAAAGCACACAATAGAAAATGGAGAAACGACGACGTTTCGGCCGTTTCGGCCGTTTCGGAGCTTCACTCTCTTCTATCACACGATTTGATAATGGTCCGGGACGGACCGAAACGTCGTCGTCTCTCCATTTTCTGATGTGTGGTTGTCATCATGTCTTCTGCCACGTTATTGTGACTCGTGTCTGCACTTGCGGGTACTTCATATGAAACGTTACGTACAGGTCATATAAAATAGAAATTGAATGCAGGTCATATAAGATGGAACGTGAATGCAGGTCATATAAGATAGAACGTGAATGCAGGTCATATAAGATAGAACGTGAATGCAGGTCATATAAGATAGAACGTGAATGCAGGTCATATAAGATAGAACGTGAATGCAGGTCATATAAGATAGAACGTGAATGCAGGTCATATAAGATAGAACGTGAATGCAGGTCATATAAGATAGAACGTGAATGCAGGTCATATAAGATAAAACGTGAATGCAGGTCATATAAGATAGAACGTGAATGCAGGTCATATAAGATAGAACGTGAATGCAGGTCATATAAGATAGAACGTGAATGCAGGTCATATAATATAGAACGTGAATGCAGGTCATATAAGATAGAACGTGAATGCAGGTCATATAAGATAGAACGTGAATGCAGGTCATATAAGATAGAACGTGAATGCAGGTCATATAAAATAGAACGTGAATGCAGGTCATATAAGATAGAACGTGAATGCAGGTCATATAAAATAGAACGTGAATGCAGGTCATATAAGATGGAACGTGAATGCAGGTCATATAAGATATAACGTGAATGCAGGTCATATAAAATAGAACGTGAATGCAGGTCATATAAGATAGAATGTGAATGCAGGTCATATAAGATAGAATGTGAATGCAGGTCATATAAGATAGAACGTGAATGCAGGTCATATAAAATAGAACGTGAATGCAGGTCATATAAGATAGAACGTGAATGCAGGTCATATAAGATAGAACGTGAATGCAGGTCATATAAGATAGAACGTGAATGCAGGTCATATAAGATAGAACGTGAATGCAGGTCATATAAGATAGAACGTGAATGCAGGTCATATAAAATAGAACGTGAATGCAGGTAATATAAGATAGAACGTGAATGCAGGTCATATAAAATAGAACGTGAATGCAGGTCATATAAAATATAACGTGAATGCAGGTCATATAAAATAGAACGTGAATGCAGGTCATATAAGATAGAACATGAATGCAGGTCATATAAGAAAGAAATTACCAGCAGTAAGTGTAAGGCTTGACATCTACACTAGCTATAAAAGTCGTGATTCTTGTCTTAATATGCACCAATAAATGGTGCATTCCACTTATTCTTTATTAAGTATGCCTTGACCAGAGACCGATATTGAAAAAACAATTATATAATAACAAAAAAAATATCGCTCGCTCACGGAAATTTTATTAAAAATTGGGCCCGAGGCGCCGGATATTTACTTAAAGCGACTTGAATGATCTTTTCCACTACGGTTGGTCTTCAATATTTTTATCCTCATTACTTATTATTATTTCGTGTGTGTGTGTGTGTGTGTGTGTGTGTGTGTGTGTGTGTGTGTGTGTGTGTGTGTGTGTGTATGTGTGTGTGTGTGTGTGTTGTGTGTGTGTGTGTGTGTGTGTGTGTGTGTGTGTGTGTGTGTGTGTTGTGTGTGTGTGTGTGTGTGTGTGTGTGTGTGTGTGTGTGTGTGTGTGTGTGTGTGTGTGTGTGTGTGTGTGTGTGTGTGTGTGTGTGTGTGTGTGTGGTGTGGAGAAAAAAAAGTAGTAAACAGTTGATTGACAGTTGAGAGGCGGGCCGAAAGAGCAAAGCTCAACCATTGCAAACACAACTAGGTGGATACACACACACACACACACACACACACACACACACACACACACACACACACACACACAAACACACACACACACACACTCTACGCACCACGGTCCTTGCCTACGGACTCTGCCCTCTCTTATACTGATTAATTACTGCCTTACATTCTTGTTGGAATAGAGTTGACTAGTTCGTTCCAGGAAGTTATAGCGAGCGAGCGAGAGAGAGAGAGAGAGAGAGAGAGAGAGAGAGAGAGAGAGAGAGAGAGAGAGAGAGAGAGAGAGAGAGAGAGAGAGAGAGAGAGAGAGAGAGAGTCTTCGAAGGAACTGGAATCAATAGTAATTAAGTGGAGGAAAAAGCTATAGACTTACTTTACATGTCTTGCTCAGACTTCACCCTGTGCGCTGATTACACACCTCCACGCCTATGTGGGGTGTGGGTACCTGTGTGTACTCGCCTAGTTGTGCTTGCCGAGGGGGGGGGGAGGGTCAGCTTCGGCTCTTTGGTCCCGCCTCTCGACTGTCAATCAACTGGTGTACAGATTCCTGAGCCTACTGGGCTCTATCATATCTACATTTGAAAATGTGTATGGAGTCAGCCTCCACCACATCACTGCCTAGTGCATTCCATAATACATGTTTGCTTACATATCAGTGCACTCCTATCCGTTACTTTGAGGAAATGCGGTCTGGGTCTTAATGCCCCGCCTAACAGCCTTATCTTTCCTATTGTGTTACAACTGAACTATCTTGGCGTTCAAAGTCTTTGTCATATATAACATTAAAGTTGTGGATGGACGCAGCTTCCACAACTTCTTTATAGTGCAGTCCACTTGATAACCGCCCGATCAGGGTACGAATAT
Source organism: Procambarus clarkii (assembly GCF_040958095.1). Classification (NCBI taxonomy): domain Eukaryota; kingdom Metazoa; phylum Arthropoda; class Malacostraca; order Decapoda; family Cambaridae; genus Procambarus; species Procambarus clarkii. The sequence goes on along the minus strand of NC_091215.1, from coordinate 25,478,671 downwards.
TTTCTCTTATTTCATAAATTCATTTCTGCTTCCAAATTCCTTGCCCTATTTCACTTTAAAGAGAGGACAACGAGAGAGAGAGAGAGAGAGAGAGAGAGAGAGAGAGAGAGAGAGAGAGAGAGAGAGAGAGAGAGAGAGAGAGAGAGAGACAAAGAGAGAGAGAGAAACACAGAGAGAGACAGAGAGAGAGAGAGAGAGAGAGAGAGAGAGAGAGAGAGAGAGAGAGAGAGAGAGAGAGAGAGAGAGAGAGAGAGAGAGACAGAGAGACAGACAGAAAGAGATAATAGTGTTAATAACTTCTAGATCACCAGCCACAAAAGATGATAGAGGCGGGGGACGAAGGATAGGCGTAAAATATTGGAAACCCAACGAGACGGAAAAAGGGAAGAAGCCAGGATAGAGATAGGCGAACAAAGGAGGGTGTGGAGGTCTTCAATGATGCGGAACGTAGAGAGAGAGAGAGAGAGAGAGAGAGAGAGAGAGAGAGAGAGAGAGAGAGAGAGAGAGAGAGAGAGAGAGAGAGAGAGAGAGAGAGAGAGAGAGAGAGAGAGAGAGTCAACAAGGCTCACAGCTGTTATAAAATACACAATTGCTGTACTACATCAGCCGTTGTTGTTGTGACTACAGCGTGACGCAGGACAAACATTATTCTCTATTTAACGTGACGCAACAACCCACGGAACATTATTCTCAATTAATTCAATGCAAATAAACAAAATAGCTAATCCTCTGAAAGCTAATCCTAGAAGCCTCATACAAAGGAAAACAAAAGTTTATATAAAGATCTGGCATCGTAACGGCGAAAACAACAGAGCCTCTAATAAACACAAAATAAACAGCACACGACACAAACAACAGAGCCTCTAATAAACACAAAATAAACAGCACACGACACAAACAACAGAGCCTCTAATAAACACAAAATAAACAGCACACGACACAAACAACAGAGCCTCTAATAAACACAAAATAAACAGCACACGACACAAACAACAGAGCCTCTAATAAACACAAAATAAACAGCACACGACACAAACAACAGAGCCTTTAATAAACACAAAATAAACAGCAGACGACACAAACAACAGAGCCTCTAATAAACACAAAATAAACAGCACACGACAAAAAATATTTCACAAACGCACACGTTGTCGTCGAAGAAATGTCAATGTGTCGCTAAATAGTTAGTGTTCGAATCATTTGACCGAAGGACTACAATTCCTCACAGCAACTGTATCACAATTATAACAATCTCCAGTACCTGACCACTGTTGTTGTGCCCCTCATTACGTCCCACCCTGGACCAGGAGGCACCCACCACTCTCTCAGATCTGGTCGGTTGTACCACCAAATAAAAAACAGAAATAACGAATGATTATACAACAACAAGAGGGCGCAGCGGACGTCCTGCAGTATCACACCAGGGGCCAGATTCACGAAAGCACTTACGCAAGCACTTACGACCGTGAACATCTTTCCTCAATCTTTGACGGCTTTGGTTACATTTATTAAACAGTTTACAAGCATGAAAACTTCCCATTCAACTGTTGTTATTGTTATAAACAGCCTCCTGGTGCTTCGGGGCTCATTAACTGTTTAATAATTGGAAACAAAGCCGCCAAAGCTTATGAAAAGATGTACAGGTTGGTAAGTGTTTGCGTAAGTGCTTTCCTGAATCTGGCCCCAGGTATGTCATTATATTGAGGCAAGCTAAGCCAGTATGACTGTAGCTCAGTGGTCTACGTTCTCGGCTCACAACCCAGAATCTCGGGCTCGATGCCCCGGGCGGAACAGAGACGGTTTGGCAGGTTTCCTTTCATCTGATGCCTCTGTTTACCTCGACAGCTGTTGTTTGTTGCATTTTTGAGCTCGTTGTCGGTAGTTGGACCTTGCTAAGCCCAATAGGCTTCCTGAGTCCGAATATGGGGAATCATACGGTAAACCTTATACCACTTGGAGAGAATAGCATCTGTGTTTCGTGTTATTTACCTGTAGTCGACTTCGAGAGTTCTCCTGCTTGTCTTATGGTAACTTGATCTGAAATGAAAGGTTGTTGCTAGGAGCTGGGATATGAGAAGAAGGCGAAGGAACGAAGCACTTGCACCAGGCGCAAGAGTCAGGGTAATCTTGCAACATGAGCCGTCAGGTGGACTTAAGAAGTCAAATAGCCTGCCAAGTGCCGGGAGGCTGGCTAGCTTAGCGGCGACATTAACTGCCTGACGAATGGGACCCGTCAGACGCCAGCAGCAGCAGCAGGAGCGGCTTGTCTGCGTGCTGAAGTAGCAGCAGACTACACGTGCCACAGGGAGTAAAATGTTGGCAGACTGGCACAAGTAAGTGGCAACATGAGACCCCAGCACCCACACACTGGCTCCAGGATCTGAAGCTTCATAACAAGTGGAATACTACAAGGCTCACTCCTGGTACCCTTGTGATCAATATAAACGCCCTATACGAGGTCACACACCACTTTAGTCATATGAAATTGATGCAGAGAATGAGAACATTGGATGACTTGAGCAAGCTACAGGGTGACCTGAGCCCAAGCACTGAGACTAGTAAGTCTGATCCCATACCTAAGAGGGCTGAGAGGTGAGGATATGGGCTTCGTACATTGACGAGGAGGAGGTGGTGGAGGCTGACTCCATACATGGAGTATATGTAAGTCTGCGGTCATGGCAGCAGACAAGAGGCAGCTAAAAATGGGGCCCAGGAGCTGGAACGGTCCAGGTAAACACCGCTAGGTAACACCTCCCCCCCTCCATCTCTCTCCACACACACACACACACTACTCTATAAAAGATTTCACTGTATCTGGAAAGCGTTGAAAACTTGTTTACACTATTAATAACAAAAGTTAAATTATTCCCAAACTTGCAGACCTCTCCCCACTGTAGCAAGAGCACCTTCACACACTACGCCCCCTCCCTCCCTCCCTCCCTGGAATATTCCCACCACATTCCAGGAACATGGGGAGCAAAACTCACATCAAACAGGCATCATTCCTGCTGGCCTGCCGAAGGATTTTGCTGGAATTTGGAATTAACTGGAATTAGCCAACAAAGTCTTCCTTTTGACGGATATTCTACTGAATTGGCAAATCTATTAGTTAATGCTCCTTTCCACTTGACTGGTATATTCCCAGAAGAATTACTATTTCCAAATAATAGTTAAGGGGTTATATTCGAAATATTAGTACCATTGGTATTGTAATGAGATTGTCACTGTCTCAAGAATACTTAGCCTTTTATACAGGTAAGCGCAAGTGGAACAAACAAGTATGCAAACATTCCACACTAGTTCCAGTCTCCTTGAAATACCGTCCCATTTTCCAGTGTAACTTCTGTCTCTTGAAAATACCATCCCATGTTCCAGGATAACTCCTGTTTCTTGAAAATACCGTTCTATGTTCCAGGATAACTCCTGTTTCTTGAAAATACCGTTCCATGTTCCAGGATAACTGTCTCTTGAAAATACCGTCCTATGTTCCAAGATAACTCCTGTCTCTTGTAAATACCGTCCCACGTTCTAGTCTACATCCTGTCTCTTGGAACTACCGTTCTATATATCAATTCAGTTTCTGTCCCTTAGAAATCAGTCATACAATCCAGGCCAGCTCCTGTTTGCTGGAAATACCATCCCACATTCCAGGTCTGGAGCCTACAGAAGCGCGCTGTGCGACATTCCCATTTAACTGGAATACAGAGGGAATGTTTCTCAATATCTTGTGGCCCCATTCTCATTCAGCAAGAGAAACATGTTTTAGTGAGAAATACGAGAAATGCAACTAGAGTCACTGTGACTTGTGGGTTAATGGGACCTATGTGGGCGTGGTGAGGGAGAGTGTGGGCGTGGCGAGGGAGAGTGTGGGCGTGGCGAGGGAGAGAGTGGGCGTGGCAGTAAACCAGCATGTCCCCTACAGCCCAATCACTCATCACCTTAGAGCAACTAATCATACTTTCTGGTCTAAGAAGACAAGACTGTTCCATCAAGGAGAGAAAGGAAGAGAAGAGGTTATGGGAACGTAAGGAGGGAGCATAATGGAATAGAGGGGATAGAAGGAGAGGAGAAGAAAGAAGGAAAGTGGAGGAGAAGAAAAAGGAAAAGAGGAAAAAATCTAATGGATTCTTAAAAAAAATGAAAAGAAGGAGAGAGAGAGAGAGATAGAGAGAGAGAGAGAGAGAGAGAGAGAGAGAGAGAGAGAGAGAGAGAGAGAGAGAGAGAGAGAGAGAGAGAGAGAGAGAGAGAGATAGAGATAGAGAGAGAGAGATAGAGAGAGAGAGAGAGAGAGAGAGAGAGAGAGAGAGAGAGAGAGAGAGAGAGAGAGAGAGAGAGAGAGAGAGAGAGAGAGAGAGAGAGAGAGAGAGAGAGAGAACTGTGATGGTAATAATGTAATGGTTAGGAGAAAAGAACAACAGAATGAAAGAGAAGGAAAAAGATGAGGATGGAATGGGTAAAAAAATTAAGATAAACAGGAGATGACAGGGTAATGGAAAGGGAAAGGCGAAAAGAAGGAAGAAAACGTAGCGGAGGATAGAGGAGAGAAGAGAAGCTGAAAAGTGGCGGAATGAGGGAAAGGAAGAATGGGAAATAAACCGAAGAAATAAGGAATGATGGGAAGATGGGATAGAAGAAGGAGAGAGCTGATGATGAATGGAAAAAAGTAAATGAGAGAAAAGACTAAAAATAAGTAAAAGAAAAGGAACTGTATGCAAAAATTGAGTAAAAAAAAATGAGTAGGAAACAATAGTGAGTAAATAAGGAATGGAGAAGGCAATATAATGATGGAACTGCGAAGAGAGACGAAGAAAAGGGAAATTATGCGGGAAGATGACGTAAAGAGAAAGGGTAGGAATGCAAAATATGAAGAGGAAGGAAGAATAGGCCTGAGCAACAAATATCTCAGGCAGTTGGGCTTATGTATAGGAGGATCTAAGATGAAGTCAAGGGTGTGTATAGGAACCCAAAATGAAGTCAAAGGCGTGAATTAAGACACTAAACCATTACATCTTAGATTGTGTAAACAAAAATGAGCCATTTAGAAATCAGTCTAAACCTTACGTTGCATGAAATGGCAAACCATCTTATTACAAATGATACAATATCTGAAATCCTTGCACTGTATCCATGTTTCCCTTCAAGTCGGTGTATGTCATACACCAGACTAATGAACAAAGGAAGTGGTAATACATGAGAAGAGAATATATGATAAAAATAATAAAAAATAGCAGCTCTTCCATTATCATGTACTACCAATAATTTAACATTTACATAAATTTAGTAGTTCACATTAACATAAGACCTACTTTCAATGGTAAATGCATAGATGGTTCCGATGCAAAAAGGTTGTTACTAGCTGTCAATATAATTATAAGGTGTGTGCAGGTTAGATGTAAGTGTTTACGTGGAAATATCTGCTGAGGTCTGATGAAGACCTTTTGTCTTCTGCGCTACCTTTTTGCGCTACCGCTCACAGGACCTTTTACGCTACCGCTCGCAGGACCTTTTTGCGCTACCGCTCACAAGACCTTTTTGTGCTACCGCTCACAGGACCTTTTACGCTACCGCTCGCAGGACCTTTTTGCGCTACCGCTCACAAGACCTTTTTGTGCTACCGCTCACAGGACCTTTTACGCTACCGCTCGCAGGACCTTTTTGTGCTACCGCTCACAGGACCTTTTTGCGCTACCGCTCACAAGACCTTTTTGTGCTACCGCTCACAGGACCTTTTACGCTACCGCTCGCAGGACCTTTTTGCGCTACCGCTCACAAGACCTTTTTGCGCTACCGCTCACAAGACCTTTTTGTGCTACCGCTCACAGGACCTTTTACGCTACCGCTCACAAGACCTTTTTGTGCTACCGCTCACAGGACCTTTTACGCTACCGCTCGCAGGACCTTTTTGCGCTACCGCTCACAAGACCTTTTTGCGCTACCGCTCACAAGACCTTTTTGTGCTACCGCTCACAGGGCCTTTTACGCTACCGCTCGCAGGACCTTTTTGCGCTACCGCTCACAAGACCTTTTTGCGCTACCGCTCACAAGACCTTTTTGTGCTACCGCTCACAGGACCTTTTACGCTACCGCTCACAAGACCTTTTTGTGCTACCGCTCACAGGACCTTTTACGCTACCGCTCGCAGGACCTTTTTGCGCTACCGCTCACAAGACCTTTTTGCGCTACCGCTCACAAGACCTTTTTGCGCTACCGCTCACAAGACCTTTTTGCGCTACCGCTCACAAGACCTTTTTGCGCTACCGCTCACAAGACCTTTTTGCGCTACCGCTCATAGGACGAGTATGGGGAGGGGGGGGAGGCATAATAACCTAGCTGACTCCGGCGACAGCGAACAAATCAAGGAATAAAGTAGAAGGAAAACGAGGAAGTGGAAGAAAGCAATATAGGGAAGTGTATGTGGAAAGGAAAAAGGAGAGGAAAGGGGGCAAGTGGAAAGCGGCAGGGGAAAGGGCAAGAAGGAAAGGAAGTCATTCCTTTGACTCGGGATGAAAGTCGAGCGAAGGAGGCAGTTAACATTTATTATGGAGTGAATGTCTAGGGCACAGAGGGGCTCCCTTAGTCCCTCAGCCGTGTCCCTCAGGCGTGTCCCTCAGGCGTGTCCCTCAGGCGTGTCCCTCAGGCGTGTCCCCCAGGCGTGTCCCTTAGGCGTGTCCATGGTTCGTCTCCTGATTGTTCCTGATCTGCCAGTCAATTTGATCTCCCTTGCTTGTAATATTCATCCGACTCACGACTTTTCACGTCTTTCACTCTTATGTGTAACGGTCTGCCTGTCTCTCTCTCTCTCTCTCTCTCTCTCTCTCTCTCTCTCTCTCTCTCTCTCTCTCTCTCTCTCTCTCTCTCTCTCTCTCTCTCTCTCTCTCTCTCTCTCTCCCTCTCTCTCTCTCTCTCTCTCTCTCTCTCATGTCTGGCAAATATCCTGAAATCCACAAGTAAAATCTTCCAAAATATTCATTCCAGCCTCCATCCCCAGCACCTTACCGTCCATCTCCTTCCCTTACCTGTCCTTACCCTTCCCATCCCTCCTTCCCCTATAGGAACAAAACCCAGCGAGGAACTATAAGAAAGGAGAAACGCGAGGGAGCGGCGCCTTGATCGTTTTTACGCACGCACAAGGCGATAAACCAGACGCCTCGGACATACGCAATAGCCAGAGATGGGAGGGAGGGGCAGATGGGAGAGAGGGGCAGATGGGAGGGAGGGGCAGATGGGAGAGAGGGGCTAATGGGAGGGAGGGGCAGATGGGAGAGAGGGCGGGTAGGGGGGGGGGGGACTGTAACGCCGGCCCCAGCGGGGTGCATTAATGTGTCAGGGGATGGAATGGGTGGAACGGGAAGGATGGGGGAGAGGGAAGGAAGTACTGTGGCGTTAGCTTGCATGTAACATTATACACACACATGGACCATGAATTGATTGAGCTCCACCTGAACACACACACGCACCGAGGTCACCCACTACACTCTTACAAAGAACGTCGTATTTCGCGCGTATGCGTTATACAAGACCAAACGTTGTTCTACTAGAAAATGGAAGCGACTGGCGAGAGTGACCTACTGTCCCGTTTTCTGTTTTGGGTCCTCTGGAAGGTTAGGAGAGGACACTTTAAATTGACCGTTTTCTTGACTGTGGGAAACCTTAGGAGGACGGGCTGTACCTACAGCTACACCGCCACATTAACTAGCACTCCACGTTCAGGTGTCTTCACTATAGACTATATTGTCTTCACTATAGACGTCACCTTCACTGGCCTACCGTTCTCCACTCTGCCCCCGGGGTCCCCCCAGATCCCCAATACCACCGGGTTGCTAAGGGCAGGCTGCAGGCTTCTGGTAAACCACATGAGACATCTCCCGTCACGCAGGGTGCAGTTGCACCTTCACAGATCTCCAGTATCAGCTCTTGATACTGATAATGGCTCAAAAGGGCCACCACTTACGGGCTATTCATGCCCATGCCACCTTTTGGGTGGCTTAATCTTTATCAATCAATCAATCAATCCTGGTAAACCACATGGGTATGGGCCTACAGCGTCTTCGGGACTATCTTAATATGTTACATTTTGGCCAACTTCTCTTCAGGTGTGTTAGTGTATACCGGACACAAGTAAAAAATAATCGGAAACAAACTTACTTTTCTATTTGTAAATACAGATAATACCATAATAATATTATTAATTATATTACGATTACTACATTGTGATTATTATTATTATATTATGAGGCCAAGATGAGGATTCGAATCTGTACACTATGTAGATTATATAGGGTATACAAAGGGTATAACGAAGGTAATCCCAAATGACCAGGTAGTATAACCCAAGTAGACGCCCTAACCAACCCTAATTTTCTACTTACTGATTTCCTCATTGATAAATCACGTAAATGTCATATTTTGTGTATTATTATTATTATTATTATTATTATTATTATTATTATTATTATTATTATTATTATTATTATTATTATTATTATTCACAATGAAATCACATTAATGTTGTGTATCAATGAGAAAATCGGAAAATTCTCCTAAAGGTTCCTACTTATTATTATTATTATTATTATGAGAAGCAACAATACTGAGAGCAGCAGCAGACTCAGCAGACATGCAACAGAAAAGTACTGAAGAAGGGGAGTAACTGCAAGATGATGAACATCTATTTTGTAAATAAACTCCTTCCTTCCCTTGGCTTTGAGTTGAAGAAAAGAAAGTTTTGTTAGCGATCACCAGAAACTTTCCACCAATCCGCTTCACTGGCTAGCTAATAGCGAGTGTGATTGGACAAGGAAATCCCAAAGGTGCTTGTTGATTGGTGGAGGATATTTCCAAAGCGTTCAGTGATTGGTAGGATTGTGGTGACGTTGCCTGCCCAAGTGAAAACTGTCTTTGATTACACCTTTTTTGCGTAAGAATTAGTGGGAAACAGGAGAAAAAAAGAATGGAGGTGTGAGTACTTTGTACTCGCTACTGGTGCCTGCGAGGCTGAGCTTCAGCTCTTGGACCCCGGGTTTCCTGCCACCGGTCGTGTCATGAAACGACTCCCATCCCACACGTCTCCTATCATATCAACGTTTCCCTACGACTTTTATTAAGAGTTAGGGGGTGACAAGATTGAGTATACAAATGAATGAAAGGGTATAACAAAGGGAATACTAATATGGTGTTAAATATATCAACACAACAGATAACACGAAACAATGGATACACACTGGATACGTTTAATTCAGAAAAGACCTGGGTAAATACTGGTTGTTGATTTATGGAACAAATTACCAGGTAAGAAAATAGCCGTGGGGTCGCTGGATTGTTTTAAGGGAAGGTTAGGCAAGAAAAATATATTAATGAGCTTGGATGGGTATAAATAGCGGCTGCCTCTCATGGGTCAATATACCTGCGGTATTAAGTAAATTTTTTTCCCCTTGTGTTCTCTTTAAATTTCCGTGTGTGCTGTATAGGGGTGGGGTGGTCCAGGTCGGGGCTGCATATAAAAGGACTGGTCTCACGTAGGTGTACACTTTGAATACCCCTACTGGGGTTTCTGGACGCTGTTTTGATGTTCGTCAGATTTAAGAATGATGATGACGTTATCATATTAATGTGTTACGACTCTCAGGTCAGACTTAAGATACGACTCTGAGGTCAGACTTAAGATACGACCCTGAGGTCAGACTTAAGATACGACTCTGAGGTCAGACTTAAGATACGACTCTGAGGTCAGACTTAAGATACGACTCTGAGGACAGACTTAAGAAACGACT
>NC_091215.1:25428901-25463901 GCF_040958095.1 Procambarus clarkii | reverse complement strand
TCATTTCTGCTTTTTGAAAATGTTCACAATCCGTGTTATATACATTGTCCTTGTTGCCGCAACACTTCTTGTGTGGTGCTCACTAGGCGACTGATAATGAGTTGTTGGTGTTGAGGCGCGCGACAATTAGTTTACTGCAACCATCCAGTACTAGAAGGTGAAGGGACGACGACGTTTCGGTCCGTCCTGGACCATTCTCACAATCGACTTGAGAATAGTCCAGGACGGACCGAAACGTCGTCGTCCTTTCACCTTCTAGTGTGTGGTCTGGTCAACATACTTTAGCCACGTTATTGTTACTCCTCGCCTGCAGCCATCCAGTATGAAGATGAGAGGGGTGAGGCCCCGTTGGGGCTCTCACAGCGGGCTTTTGCGCCACATATGACCATCCTTACAAGGTGCTATATAGCTATTTTTTTTTTGCCTCTCCTGTGGAGTTGGGCTGTGTTAGTGTCTGTGGTATCCTACCACCATCTAGGCCTATAGGCTGTTACACCCAGCCCTCGTCCTCACTGTATTTTTGGTATTACAAATAATTTCCCAGAAATCAAGGCTCCTCAATATTTGTTCTTCCGTCACTGTTCCGTTCCTTCACCCATCCCATCTTCCCTCCCTCTTGCTTCATATTATCTTCCATCCCATCTTCCCTCCCTCTTGCTTCATATTATCTTCTGTTCTTCCGTCACTGTTCCGTTCCTTCACCCATCCCATCTTCCCTCCCTCTTGCTTCATATTATCTTCTGTTCTTCCGTCACTGTTCCGTTCCTTCACCCATCCCATCTTCCCTCCCTCTTGCTTCATATTATCTTCCATCCCTGTAACCCCCCCCCCCCCCACTCTCCACAAAATAAACTCAGCCAAAAAAAAGGGGAGGAGAAAAATATCTCAACTTCGTGTAAATTACAAAGGTAACCTTTGATGAAGAGAATGATGGTGGAGGAGCGACCTTCACCTTAGACAACCATGGTTGTGGGAGGCCACCTGGCCTCCTGCCCCGGCTGCTGGCTGGGTACTCACCCACTTGTACTCATCTCCTGGATTCACATACCTGTACTCACCTGTTTGTGCCTGCAGGGTCGAGCTCTCAGCTCTCGGGTCCTGCCTTTCTACTTGTCGGTTTGTCTAATGTACTGACTCCAGACCTATTTTGGTCATCATATCTACTATATATTACTCACACACACACACACATAGATTGTTGAGAGACGGGACCAATGAGCCAGAGCTCAACCCCCGCAACCACAACTAGGTGAGTACACACACACACACACACACAGGAAGCAGCCCGTAACACTTGTCTAACTCCCAGGTACCTATTTATTGCTAAGTAACAGGGCCATCAGGGTGAAAGAAATTCTGCCCATTTTTTCCGCCATCGCCGGGGATAGAACCCGGACCCCTAGGATTACGAGTCCAGTCCACCTATTTGTTTGTACTCACCTATTTGTGCCTGCAGGATCGAGCACTGACTCGTGGATCCCGACTTTCGAACCATCAGTTGTTTACAGCAGTGACTCTGGTCCTATTTCCCTATCATACCTAGTTTTAAAATTATGAATAGAATTTGCTTCCACAACCTGTTCCTTAAGTGCATTCCATTTTTCCACTACTCTCACGCTAAAAGAAAACTTCCTAACATCTCTGTGACTCATCTGAGTTTCCTGCTTCCACCTATGTTCCCTCGTTCTGTTACTATTCCGTGTGAACATTTCGTCTATTTCCACTCTGTCAATCCCTCTAAGTATTTTATACGTTCCTATCATATCCCCCCTCTCCCTTCTTTTTTTCTAGTGTCGTAAGGCTCAGTTCCTTCAGGCGCTCTTCATACCCCATCCCTTGTAACTCTGGGACGAGTCTTGTTGCAAACTTCTGAACCTTTTCCAGTTTCCTTATGTGTTTCTTCAGGTGAGGACTCCATGATGGGGCGGCATACTCTAAGACTGGCCTCACGTAGGCAGTGTAAAGCGCCCTAAATGCCTCCTTACTTAGGTTTCTGAATGATGTTCTAACTTTAGCCAGTGTAGGGGCCTCGTAGCCTGGTGGATAGCGCGCAGGACTCGTAATTCTGTGGCGCGGGTTCGATTCCCGCACGAGGCTACCTACCTTGAGGCTACCTTGAGGTGCTTCCGGGGCTTAGTGTCCCCGCGGCCCGGTCGTCGACCAGGCCTCCTGATCCAGAAACGAGGCAGAAACACATGGGCAAAGTTTCTTTCACCCTGAATGCCCCTGTTACCTAGCAGTAAATAGGTACCTGGGAGTTAGTCAGCTGTCACGGGCTGCTTCCTGGGGGTGGAGGCCTGGTCGAGGACCGGGCCGCGGGGACACTAAAAAGCCCCGAAATCATCTCAAGATAACCTCAAGTGTAGAGTACGCTGCTATCGATATCCTATTTATATGTGCCTCAGGAGTTAGATTAGGTATTACGTCCACGCCTAGGTCTCTTTTGCGAGTCGTCACAGGTAGGCAGTTCCCCTTCATTGTGTACCGTTCCTTTGGTCTCCTATCACCTAATCCCATTTCCATAACTTTACATTTGCTCGTGTTTAACTCCATTAGCCATTTCTCTGACCATCTCTGCAACCTGTTCAAGTCCTCTTGGAGGATCCTACAATCCTCAACTCTTCTCATCAACTTTGCGTCATCCGCGAACATCGACATGTAGGATTCAACTCCTGTAAACATGTCGTTAACGTATATTAGAAATAGAATTGATCTCAGTACCGATCCTTGAGGTACTCCACTTGTTACTGTTCGCCAGTCCGACTTTTCGCCCCTTACCGTAACTGTCTGGCTTCTTCCTGTTAAGTAGTTCCTTACCAATGCTCGGGCCTTTCCCCCCACCCCCGCCTACCTCTCAAGTTTAAATAGCAGTCTCATGTGCGGTACTGTATCAAAGGTTTTTTGGCAGTCCAGAAATATGTAGCCTGCCCAACCTTCTCTGTCCTGCCTAATCCTCGTTATTTTCTCATAGAATTCCAAAAGGTTTGTTAGGCAAGATTTCCCTTTCCAGAACCCATGTTGATGTTTGTTTACAAACCTAATGTTCTCTAGGTGTGCAACCAGTCTTAGCCTAATTATTCTTTCAAGTATTTTACAGGGGATGCTTGTCAGTGATACAGGTCTATAGCTAAGTGCCTCCTCTCTATCACTATTCTTGAAAATCGGTACGACATTTGCCCTCTTTCAGCAATTAGACAATTCTCTCGACACAAGTGATTCATTAAAGATCCTTGCCAGAGGCACGCTGAGGGCCTGCGCTGCCTCTTTTAGTATCCACGGTGATACTTTGGATGCAACTAAAGCGGTTGGACCAGACAGTGTTGTCAACTTTTTCCTTACCTCCTCTGCTGTAACCTTTATATCTGTGTACATACATCTCTATATACGTGTGTGTGTGTGTGTGTGTGTGTGTGTGTGTGTGTGTGTGTGTGTGTGTGTGTGTGTGTGTATGCACCTAGTTGTACTTGCGGGGGTTGAGCTTTGCTCTTTTGGCCCGCCTCTCAACTCTCAATCAACTGTTACTATTAAGTAACTATTTTTTTCCCCACACACACGTACACACACCCAGGAAGCAGCTCCGTAACAGCTGTCTAACTCCCAGGTACCTATTCACTGCTTGGTAACAGGGGTGTTCAGAGAGAAAGAAACTTTACCCATTTGTTTCTGCCTGGTCCGGGAATCGAATCCGGGCCACAGAATTATGAGTCCTGTGCGCTGTCCACTCAGCTACCAGACCCCTGTAGAAGTGTGTGTGTGAGTATGTGTGAATCTCTAGACTCATCCAATTTGACTTTTATTACTATAAAAGCTATTATTATATTACGTTATTGACTACAATAAGGTGTTGTTCATGCAGCCACAGCGTACGCTGGCCCTTCTCTCACACACAGCATACAGTGCTCTTCACGACCACTCCTTAGCCACGTTCTCTAGGCTGGTCTTAGGTTTGGAAGTGTTCCCTGGAAGATGCATCTGCTTATCTTCCGGTCATCATCCTCACCCTGCCCTCCACAACCCATTCCTAACCAGACCCCTAGTACCTGTCCGGAGCCCCCAGCGACCCAGCCTATCCCCCCCCCACCACACCACACATACACCGTCCCCCACGAAAAGCGGCGACAACGGGACTCTCAGGACACGCTAATATCCTACAACAGAGTGAAGGTGTGGTGGTGGAGGATGTGAACTCCCCATACCTTTATCACCCCCTCGGGGAGAGGGCTGAGGGAGACAGAAGTGATGGAACAGGAGACAGGTGAAGGAACAGAGGGGAGTGACAGGGGGACCGGAGAGGAGTGAGGAAGTAGAAGAAGGGTGAGAAGGACAGGAGAGAGGTGCAGGTTCATGGGAGATGAGAGAAGTAAGGGAACAGAAGAGAACGGATGAGGGGAGAATGAGGGCATTAGGGAAGAAACGAAGGAATGAAAGGAACCTGACAATCCGGCAGTGTAGAGAACACAACAAGGAACAAGAACGGAGAAGAGGGGAAAGGAGAGGGATTAGATACAAAAATTGAGGGCAGAAGAGAGGGAGAATGAAGCATAAAAAAACGGAAACAGGATAGAACAAGAGAGAACAGAGATCACAAAATAGAGGGAAGGATAAAGACGAAGTAGACAGGAGGAAATACACGGATACCACCCAACCTTACGCTCGCTACCCTACCTGACCCCTACCAACAATATATGCTCTTTATTGTGCTTCCAGACTAGAGCAGCACAAGGCTCTCTCCCTCCACAACACAGTACAAGAGGCCACGCTACAGCACGGAGGGAGGAACGGACGGATTGAGAGAGAGGGAGACGGAGAGAGAGAGAGAGAGAGGGGGGAGAGATTAAAAAATATATATATTTTAGACACGCGGATATGGATGTAACAGCCACAGTAAAATAGCACGACTCACACACCCCGATTTTATTGTCCTATTATTTGAATAGCTGGCAGAGGGGGTGAAGAGCCGACTGGAACACTCCTCTCACTAATGGATCCCGCCATGCGCTGTCAACCCAATTTTTCTTTCAATTCCGCATATTTTTTGGTCCGTGTATGTTTGTGTGTGCGTGTGTGTGTGTGTGTGTGTGTGTGTGTGTGTGTGTGTGTGTGTGTGTGTGTGTGTGTGTGTGTGTGTGTGTGTGTGTGTGTGTGTGTGTGTATTCACCTAGTTGTGTTTGCGGGGGTTGAGCTTTGCTCTTTCGGCCCGCCTCTCAACTGTCAATCAACTGTTTGCTAACTACTTTTTTTTCCACACCACACACACACACACACACACCAGGAAGCAGCCCGTAACAGCTGACTAACTCCCAGGTACCTATTTACTGCTAGGTAACAGGGGCATTCAGAGTGAAAGAAACTTTGCCCATTTGTTTCTGCCTCGTGCGGGAATCGAACCCACGCCACAGAATTACGAGTCCTGCGCGCTATCCACCGTGTGTGTGTGTGGATAGTGTGTGTATAGATAGATATCCACCGGTGTGTGTGTGTGTGTGTGTGTGTGTGTGTGTGTGTGTGTGTGTGTTCCTTCCTCCCTATCTTTCCCTTTCTGGCTCTGCCCAGCCTCTCTGTGGGGGACCGGAGAGGATTTATACAATAAGTTTAATTAATCCCCTGCTAGTGTTGTAGATATGGGAACAATGGGCCATACGATGGGGTGCTGTAAAGCCGTAATAGAGCTGGGGCCTTGGGATTTACTTCTTCGCAAATCCCAGCCTGGGGGGCAGGGGAGGGGGGGGGGTAAGAGAGAGTTTTAAAGTGACTTTGACTTTAAAGTAAGATATATTTAAAAATATTTAAAGATATAGATTTAAGGCACTTTAAATAGAGATATTTAAAGTGACTATTATATATATATATATATATATATATATATATATATATATATATATATATATATATATATATATATATATATATATATATATATATATATATATATAGCTGCGACCTGGCTGGGAGGGTGGGGAGAGAGCCTTGTATGCTTTGGTTCCTCCTCCACTTGGAATACTGTGTGGTTCACTAGGAGGAGGGTAGTAACCGGCTGTGCCCGGGTCTCTCTCTTATCTGCCCTTCCACCACCTTCCTCTCATCCCCAATCTTACCCACCCCCCCTTCTCCAACTTTGTCGCCCCTCTTTTTCCCTCTCTCCCTCTACATTTTTCTCTCCTACTCTTCCATCTCTACTTTTTCCTCTCTCACCTTTTCCCCTCTTACCCCTCCCCCCCCTTTCCCCACCTGTTTCCCCCGCTTTCCTTCCTTCTCTCCAAATATCCCCCCCCCACTCCCACTCTTCTCCTTCCCTCTTTTCGAACATCCACCCCTCTTCTTCCTTCTCTCTCTCTCTATCTCTTTTCTCTCCTATCTTTGCCTTTGCCTCTGTCTGTCTGTCTGTCTGTCTGTCTGTCTGTCTGTCTGTCTGTCTGTCTGTCTGTCTGTCTGTCTGTCTGTCTGTCTGTCTGTCTGTGTCTTTGTGTCCTGTTGTCCTTTTTTTCTGTTATCTTCCTGTCTCTCTTTTTGCCCTGGACGACCCGGTCTCTCTGCAGGCCTATCTCTGCCAGTCTCTTATTTGTGTGTCTGTTTCTGTCTGTTGTTGTAGCACCTGTATGTCTGTCTATCTTTTTCTGTCTGTCTGCCTCTGTCTTTTTCGTGACTACGTCTGTTTCTATATCTCTCACTCATATAAAAATAATATAATAATCTACCATTAGCGTGTGGGTGGTCTGCCGGTGAGAGCAACTTAGTAGTGTTGAATAGTTAACAAATATAATACTTACCCATTGGCTGTAAGACAGGAGCGGGGCTTGAGAAAGCCCCCGAAGTAGTGGAAGCACCGCGTGTTTTATGCCACTACGGCCAAAGTATGAATAGCAGACAATGTATGTTAATTTCCCGGAGATCAGTGAATAACTGTGTATATTACTAGGTGAAAATGATTGTTTTGATATTGTTGTTTGCGTAATATATAGCTAGGTGTAGCCGGCGGGCATGTGGTAAATATGGTCCTGGGGTTCAGAATGTGGCGCTCCCTGCTAGGATATTCCCCTTTTTGAATTCGGGTTAGGTAGGTTGCTTGGGTTTATACGTTGCTGGTTAGGTAAAACAGCTGTCATTTTTGTTTATGGTGTGACACATCTTTGTCTCTTCTAATTCCGTGAACCCTTAAGACTGTCGCTAAGCGGTCACTGTCATACAGACAGGCAGACAGACGGACAGATAATTCAAGTGATTTTCTTGCATTTGTTTACAGGCCAGCATAAACGCAAGGGTATAAAGGGGACACTGGTTCCTGTTATCTCTCTCTCTCTCTTGCAACTTTTCCTGGTTTCATTTTCCCTGTACAATCTTCCTCTCTCTCTTCTTCCTCTAAGTTTCCCTTCCCACTACCCTTCTTCCCTCTTTTCTCCTCATCTTCCCCATCCTCCCTCCCTCCCCTCCCCCCTCCTCCTCCGTACCAAGCCAGGCTGCCGTCACTGATAACTCCACTTGGTTTACTCTTCAGCCTCCAGGAATATTATAGTCTGGCCTTCAAAGTGTCCATAGCTGAGCTGTCAGCCTCTTTTTGGTTTATGTGTATCACAAGTTGCCCGGCGGTCATCACTGTGTATAATGTCAGCGGGGATTGTTTATGTGTAGATGTATGGGTTAGTAGCACCTGGCCACTTAGCACCTGGTCACTTAGCACCTGGTCACTTAGCACCTGGTCACTTAGCACCTGGTCACTTAGCACCTGGTCACTTAGCACCTGGTCACTTAGCACCTGGTCACTTAGCACCTGGTCACTTAGCACCTGGCCACTTAGCACCTGGTCACTTAGCACCTGGTCACTTAGCACCTGTCCCCTTAGCACCTGGTCACTTAGCACCTGGTCACTTAGCACCTGGTCACTTAGCACCTGTTCCCTTAGCACCTGTTCCCTTAGCACCTGGTCACTTAGCACCTGGTCACTTAGCACCTGGTCACTTAGCACCTGGTCACTTAGCACCTGTTCCCTTAGCACCTGTTCCCTTAGCACCTGGTCACTTAGCACCTGGTCACTTAGCACCTGGTCACTTAGCACCTGGTCACTTAGCACCTGGTCACTTAGCACCTGGCCACTTAGCACCTGGTCACTTAGCACCTGGTCACTTAGCACCTGGTCACTTAGCACCTGTTCCCTTAGCACCTGGTCACTTAGCACCTGGTCACTTAGCACCTGGTCACTTAGCACCTGGTCACTTAGCACCTGTTCCCTTAGCACCTGGTCACTTAGCACCTGGTCACTTAGCACCTGGTCACTTAGCACCTGGTCACTTAGCACCTGGTCACTTAGCACCTGGCCACTTAGCACCTGGTCACTTAGCACCTGGTCACTTAGCACCTGGTCACTTAGCACCTGTTCCCTTAGCACCTGGCCACTTAGCACCTGGTCACTTAGCACCTGGTCACTTAGCACCTGGTCACTTAGCACCTGGTCACTTAACACCTGTTCCCTTAGCACCTGGTCACTTAGCACCTGTTCACTTAGTACCTGGTCACTTAATTAACATCTGCTTGTTGAACATCTGTTCGCAGAGAAGTTATTATGTGAACACCTAATTATATATCGCTCATTTGGTGATAGATAATTAGATGTTCACAAAACATAATTATCACTATAATCATCTAATACCTAATCATGCAGGAGCTCTTTACTAAGCACGTAATCATGTGTAGTGGGCGCCATGGCGAGCGCCCACGCACGCGGGTGGGCGTGGGGGAGGTGGGCGTGGGGGAGGTGGGCGTGGTGGAGGTGGGCGTGGGGGAGGTGGGCGTGGGGGTGGTGGGCGTGGGGGAGGTAGGCGTGGGGGAGGTGGGCGTGGTGGAGGTGGGCGTGGGGGAGGTGGGCGTGGGGGAGGTGGGCGTGGGGGAGGTGGGCGTGGTGGAGGTGGGCGTGGGGGAGGTGGGCGTGGGGGTGGTGGGCGTGGGGGAGGTGGGCGTGGGGGAGGTGGGCGTGGGGGAGGCTGTAACACCTTAAAGGTGTTTAGTTAATAATTTCACATAGTATATAAGTCAGTCATAAAGAATATTTGAAAGTGCCAGATTGTTTGGCTTCGGCAATTAAGAAGTCACACCTCTAGAGTGTTAATTGCAACTGGTCAGATCGGGTGAAGTGACCTAGCTTTCTGCTTAGCCGATAATTTACAAGCAAGTTTACAAGCATGAAAACTTTCCAGTCAACTGTTTTTATTGTTATAAACAGCCTCTTGGTACTTTGGAGCTCATTAACTGTTTAATATTTGTAAACAAAGCCGCCAAAGATTGAGAAAAGATGTAAAGGTTCGTAAGTGCTTGCGTAACTGCTTCGTGAATCTGGCCCCAGGCTGTCAGGCCGGGTGGGGACTGTCTGCCCAGCCCGTCCTCCAAACAAAGACCCAAAAGTGATTCCATGCACCCGCCAAACCCCCTGTTTATGAATGAAAAACGGTTTAAACACGACTCACAACTGATTTCGTTCGAACACTTCCGGAACAAGTGCTTCACTGACGACTGGTGTTCGAACCACAACGCCGTAAATGCTTCACCCCACGTATTACAAATACAAGTAATCGACAACAGAACCTAAACACCTAACCTAACCTATGCCTATATATGCACAATAAGCTAATATATTATAATATTAATTTATATTTGATAAAATTCCCCTTTTGAATGAACAGCATGTTAAAATTTGTGAATGCGTCTGTGGGGTCGACCGCTGGATGTAATAGACTTGAGTTGAGGACGGGTTGGTCTGTCAACCGAATCCGCCCCCCCCCCCCTCTCTATCAAACTTAGGCTCAGACTTTGGTGAGTTGAACTTTAAGATGACAAATTGGGTGTGTTTCCAACTTAAGGTGTTCTGTGATTTTCAGGGGCAGTCAGTCGTAGTGTCCTTAAATTCTTGTGTAGTGTATTCTTGTTGAATTCTTGTATTCTTTGTGTATTAATCTTGACATAGTGAATATAAAGTTTAACTGTTAGAATTATGACATCCATATGAGGGAAGATTTAATGTTAAATATATATTTGATTAACTTGTTGGCCTAAATTCACTTTAATTTTGTTCCTTAGATCTTTGTCAGTTGAGGCGAGAGTAGAGAACCCTCTGAGTTTACTAAGCACTGACTTAAAGAGTCTTGGTTATTTACGAGTAAATGCTTATAGCTGATACATGATTACATCTTTGACAAACTGGTGTTACAGACAAGTTCCATTACATGTCTTATTCATGTCCTTAACTTGAATGGATGGTGGCAGCAACTTTCATCCTTCAACCTTTCTATCTTTCTACTATTCTAGGACCTTTACTTTCTACTCTTCTAATTATTAATTGACCTCATTTTCTCCCCCTCATCCTAAGTTTCCCTCTTCCCTAACCACTCCTTCCTCACACCTCCCTCACACCTCTCTACCTCCCTCACCTTCATATTTTTCATTACTTTCCTATTCGTTTCCGATACGTTACAAGGTGGGTGTGGTGGGCGTGGTGTAGGTGGGTGTGGTGGGCGTGGTAAAGGTGGGCGTGGAGGAGGTGGGTGTGGTGGGCGTGGTAAAGGTGGGCGTGGAGGAGGTGGGCGTGGGGGAGGTGGGCGTGGTGGAGGTGGGCGTGAGGGAGGTAGGCGTGGTGGAGGTGGGCGTGGGGGAGGTGGGCGTGGTGGAGGTGGGCGTGGTGGAGGTGGGCGTGAGGGAGGTGGGGGTGGTGGATGTGGGCGTGAGGGAGGTGGGCGTGGCGAGGCCTTGTGTTTCAACACCCTCCCACACTGCCCGTGGGGAGGTGCCAACCGACATTGGCGTAGTGGTAAGACACTTGCCTGGCGTTTCGCGAGCGCTTTGGCCTGGGTTCGTAGAAGTTCGTTCGCAACAGTAAAATGGTTACCTGGTTGTTAAAGGATTTGGTGGGTTGTATTCCCAGGAACATAGGATTAAGGACCTGCCCAAAACGCTATGCGTGCTAGTACAAGTACAAGAATATAAGAACTCTTGTATATAAATAAATAAATCAAATAAATTATATATCTAATCCCTCTTCGTCAAGTCAGTCATGACGTCACGCTACCCTACGCGGCAAGTAATGACGTCACGCTACCCTACGCGGCAAGTAATGACGTCACGCTACCCTACGCGGCAAGTCATGACGTCACGCTACCCTACGCGACAAGTCATGTCGTCACGCTTCCCTACGCGGCAAGTCATGACGTCATGCTACCCTACACGACAAATCATGACGTCACGCTACCCTACACGACAAATCATGACGTCACGCTACCCTACGCGGCAAGTCATGACGTCACGCTACCCTACGCGGCAAGTCATGACGTCACGCTACCCTACGCGGCAAGTCATGACGTCACGCTACCCTACACGACAAATCATGACGTCACGCTACCCTACGCGACAAGTCATGACGTCACGCTTCCCTACGCGACAAGTCATGACGTCACGCTTCCCTACGCGACAAGTCATGACGTCACGCTTCCCTACACGACATGACCAAAGTTTCCCGCCACTCTCAATACTCATCAAGAAAAAAATCAGCACATGTCTCCCATTTGCAACCACCTTGTATACTCCTGCAACCACCTTGTATACTCCTGCAACCACCTTGTATACTCCTGCAACCACCTTGTATACTCCTGCAACCACCTTGTATACTCCTGCAACCACCTTGTATACTCCTGCAACCACCTTGTATACTCCTGCAACCACCTTGTATACTCCTGCAACCACCTTGTATACTCCGCTACACCCACCTTGTATACTCCTGCAACCACCTTGTATACTCCTGCAACCACCTTGTATACTCCTGCAACTACCTTGTATACTCCTGCAACCACCTTGTATACTCCTGCAACCACCTTGTATACTCCTGCAACCACCTTGTATACTCCTGCAACCACCTTGTATACTCCTGCAACCACCTTGTATACTCCTGCAACCACCTTGTATACTCCTGCAACCACCTTGTATACTCCTGCAACCACCTTGTATACTCCTGCAACCACCTTGTATACTCCTGCAACCACCTTGTATACTCCTGCAACCACCTTGTATACTCCGCTACACCCACCTTGTATACTCCGCTACACCCACCTTGTATACTCCGCTACACCCACCTTGTATACTCGGCTACACCCACCTTGTATACTCGGCTACACCCACCTTGTATACTCCGCTACACCCACCTTGTATACTCCGCTCCAACCACTTTGTATACTCCGCTACACTCACCTTGTATACTCCGCTACACCCACCTTGTATACTCCGCTACACCCACCATGTATACTCCGCTACACCCACCTTGTATACTCCGCTACACCCACCTTGTATACTCCGCTACACCCACCTTGTATACTCCGCTACACCCACCTTGTATACTCCGCTACACCCACCTTGTATACTCGGCTACACCCACCTTGTATACTCGGCTACACCCACCTTGTATACTCCGCTACACCCACCTTGTATACTCCGCTACACCCACCTTGTATACTCCGCTACACCCACCTTGTATACTCCGCTACACCCACCTTATATACTCCGCTACACCCACCTTGTATACTCGGCTACACCCACCTTGTATACTCCGCTACACCCACCTTGTATACTCCGCTACACCCACCTTGTATACTCCGCTACACCCACCTTGTATACTCCGCTACACCCACCTTGTATACTCGGCTACACCCACCTTGTATACTCCGCTACACCCACCTTGTATACTCCGCTACACCCACCTTGTATACTCGGCTACACCCACCTTGTATACTCCGCTACACCCACCTTGTATACTCCGCTACACCCACCTTGTATACTCCGCTACACCCACCTTGTATACTCGGCTACACCCACCTTGTATACTCGCTACACCCACCTTGTATACTCCGCTACACCCACCTTGTATACTCCGCTACACCCACCTTGTATACTCCGCTACACCCACCTTGTATACTCCGCTACACCCACCTTGTATACTCCGCTACACCCACCTTGTATACTCCGCTACACCCACCTTGTATACTCCGCTACACCCACCTTGTATACTCCGCTACACCCACCTTGTATACTCCGCTACACCCACCTTGTATACTCGGCTACACCCACCTTGTATACTCGGCTACACCCACCTTGTATACTCCGCTACACCCACCTTGTATACTCCGCTACACCCACCTTGTATACTCCGCTACACCCACCTTGTATACTCCGCTACACCCACCTTGTATACTCCGCTACACCCACCTTGTATACTCCGCTACACCCACCTTGTATACTCCGCTACACCCACCTTGTATACTCCGCTACACCCACCTTGTATACTCCGCTACACCCACCTTGTATACTCCGCTACACCCACCTTGTATACTCGGCTACACCCACCTTGTATACTCCGCTACACCCACCTTGTATACTCCGCTACACCCACCTTGTATACTCCGCTACACCCACCTTGTATACTCGGCTACACCCACCTTGTATACTCGGCTACACCCACCTTGTATACTCCGCTACACCCACCTTGTATACTCCGCTCCAACCACTTTGTATACTCCGCTACACTCACCTTGTATACTCCGCTACACCCACCTTGTATACTCCGCTACACCCACCTTGTATACTCCGCTACACCCACCTTGTATACTCCGCTACACCCACCTTGTATACTCCGCTACACCCACCTTGTATACTCCGCTACACCCACCTTGTATACTCCGCTACACCCACCTTGTATACTCGGCTACACCCACCTTGTATACTCGGCTACACCCACCTTGTATACTCCGCTACACCCACCTTGTATACTCCGCTACACCCACCTTGTATACTCCGCTACACCCACCTTGTATACTCCGCTACACCCACCTTATATACTCCGCTACACCCACCTTGTATACTCGGCTACACCCACCTTGTATACTCCGCTACACCCACCTTGTATACTCCGCTACACCCACCTTGTATACTCCGCTACACCCACCTTGTATACTCCGCTACACCCACCTTGTATACTCGGCTACACCCACCTTGTATACTCCGCTACACCCACCTTGTATACTCCGCTACACCCACCTTGTATACTCCGCTACACCCACCTTGTATACTCGGCTACACCCACCTTGTATACTCCGCTACACCCACCTTGTATACTCCGCTACACCCACCTTGTATACTCCGCTACACCCACCTTGTATACTCGGCTACACCCACCTTGTATACTCGGCTACACCCACCTTGTATACTCCGCTACACCCACCTTGTATACTCCGCTACACCCACCTTGTATACTCCGCTACACCCACCTTGTATACTCCGCTACACCCACCTTGTATATTCCGCTACACCCACCTTGTATACTCCGCTACACCCACCTTGTATACTCCGCTACACCCACCTTGTATACTCCGCTACACCCACCTTGTATACTCCGCTACACCCACCTTGTATACTCGGCTACACCCACCTTGTATACTCCGCTACACCCACCTTGTATACTCGGCTACACCCACCTTGTATACTCCGCTACACCCACCTTGTATACTCCGCTACACCCACCTTGTATACTCCGCTACACCCACCTTGTATACTCGGCTACACCCACCTTGTATACTCCGCTACACCCACCTTGTATACTCCGCTACACCCACCTTGTATACTCCGCTACACCCACCTTGTATACTCCGCTACACCCACCTTGTATACTCCGCTACACCCACCTTGTATACTCGGCTACACCCACCTTGTATACTCCGCTACACCCACCTTGTATACTCCGCTACACCCACCTTGTATACTCCGCTACACCCACCTTGTATACTCGGCTACACCCACCTTGTATACTCCGCTACACCCACCTTGTATACTCCGCTACACCCACCTTGTATACTCCGCTACACCCACCTTGTATACTCGGCTACACCCACCTTGTATACTCGGCTACACCCACCTTGTATACTCCGCTACACCCACCTTGTATACTCCGCTACACCCACCTTGTATACTCCGCTACACCCACCTTGTATACTCCGCTACACCCACCTTGTATATTCCGCTACACCCACCTTGTATACTCCGCTACACCCACCTTGTATACTCCGCTACACCCACCTTGTATACTCCGCTACACCCACCTTGTATACTCCGCTACACCCACCTTGTATACTCCGCTACACCCACCTTGTATACTCCGCTACACCCACCTTGTATACTCGGCTACACCCACCTTGTATACTCCGCTACACCCACCTTGTATACTCCGCTACACCCACCTTGTATACTCCGCTACACCCACCTTGTATACTCGGCTACACCCACCTTGTATACTCCGCTACACCCACCTTGTATACTCCGCTACACCCACCTTGTATACTCCGCTACACCCACCTTGTATACTCCGCTACACCCACCTTGTATACTCCGCTACACCCACCTTGTATACTCGGCTACACCCACCTTGTATACTCCGCTACACCCACCTTGTATACTCCGCTACACCCACCTACACCCCCGTATACTACTCCCCACCTTCCACTGGACTCCCCATCTGGCCTCCCATATTCTTGCCCAGTTTCGTCACACAAATTTTTTGCTAGTTACCTTTAATACGTATCTCGGGGTAAACTCACCCTTAAATAACAGGCCTTTGTGTAAACTGTCTGTAACACTAAACTTCAAAGTATACCCTTTTATTCAGTGTTAGTCTGTTTAAACTATTCCTTCCATAATAAGTCTCAGTGTAAACTTATACATTTACTATGTATGAGTGTACACATATCACAGCAACTGCATCTGAACCATAAATATGTATTTGATATTTGTGTCTGCAGAATCGAGCTATTAGCTCTTGGACCCCGCCTTTCTAGCTAATTTATTTTTCGTCTATTATATCTATTACATATATTTCTAACACACACACACACACACACAATTCTGGAGTATGCAGCCCCAGCATGGTGTCCATATCTAGTCAAGGATAAGACTAAACTGGAAAAGGTTCAAAGATTTGCCACCAGACTAGTACCTGAGCTGAGAGGTATGAGCTACGAGGAGAGACTGCGGGAATTGAACCTCACTTCGCTGGAAGACAGAAGAGTTAGGGGGGACATGATCACTACATTCAAGATTCTCAAGGAATTGATAGGGTAGATAAAGACAGGCTATTAAACACAAGGGGACACAGGTGGAAACTGAGCGCCCAAATGAGCCACAGAGATATTAGAAAGAACTTTTTTAGTGTCAGAGTGGTTGACAAATGGAATGCATTAGAAAGTGATGTGGTGGAGGCTGACTCCATACACAGTTTCAAGTGTAGATATGATAGAGCCCAATAGGCTCAGGAATCTGTACACCAGTTGATTGACGGTTGAGAGGCGGGACCAAAGAGCCAGAGCTCAACCCCCGCAAACACAACTAGGTGAGTACACACACAAACACATCCCCAGGAAGCAGCCCGTAGCAGCTGTCTAACTCCCAGGTACCTAATTACTGCTAGGTGAACAGACGCACCAGGTGAAAGAAACTCTGCCCATTTGTTTCTGGCTCTGCTGGGGATCGAATCCGGGCCCTTAGAACTACGACCCCAGAGCGCTGTCCACACAGCCGCGGGTTATGTGTGTGTCTGTGTACTAACCTAGTTGTACTCACCTAGTTGTGCTTGCGGGGGGTTGAGCTCTGGCTCTTTGGTCCCGCCTCTCAACTGTCAATCAACTGGTGTACAGATTCCTGAGCCTATTGGGCTCTGTCATATCTACACTTGAAACTGTGTATGGTGTCAGCCTCCACCACATCACTGCCTAATGCATTCCACCTGTTAACTACTCTGAAGCTGAAAAAGTTCTTTCTAACGTCCCTGTGGCTCATTTGGGTACTCAGTTTCCACATGAGTCCCCTTGTTCGCGTACCCCCCGTGTTAAATAGTTTATCCTTATCAACCCTGTCAATTCCTGAGAATTTTGAAGGTGGTGATCATGTCTCCCCTTATTCTTCTGTCTTCCAGTGTCGTAAGTTGCATTTCCCGCAGCCTTTCCTCGTAACTCATGCCTCTTAGTTCTGGGACTAGTTTAGTGGCATACCTTTGGACTTTTTCCAGCTTCGTCTTGTGCTTGACAAGGTACGGGCTCCATGCTGGGGCCGCATACTCCAGGATTGGTCTTACATATGTGGTATACAAGATTCTGAATGATTCCTTACACAGGTTCCTGAAGGCTGTTCTGGTGTTAGCCAGCCTTGCATACGCCGCAGACGTAATTATTTTTATGTGGGCTTCAGGAGACAGGTTTGGTGTGATATCAACTCTTAGTTCTTTCTCTCTGTCCGTTTCATTAGGTATTTCATCTCCTATTTATCTCCTATTCTGTGTCTGGCCTCCTGTTTCCACCGCCTAGTTTCATTACTTTGCATTTACCCGGGTTGAACTTCAACAGCCATTTGTTGGACCATTCATTCAGTCTGTTTCGGTCATCTTGTAGCCTCCTACTATCATCCTCTGTTTCAATCCTCCTCATAATTTTTTGCACCATCAGCAAACATTGAGAGAAATGAGTCTATACCCTCTGGGAAATCATTTACATATATCAGAAACAGTATAGATTCAAGGACTGGCCCCTGCGGGACTCCACTTGTAACGTCTCGCCAATCTGAGACCTCACCCCTCACATTAACTCGTTGTCTCCTGTTGCTTAGGTACTCCTTTATCCAATGGAGTACCTTCCTTTTCACTCCAGCCTACATCTCCAGATTTTTCACTTGCCTCTTGTGTGGTACTGTATCAAAGGCTTTCTGGCCTTGTGAGTGTGTGTGTGTGTGTGTGTGTGTGTGTGTGTGTGTGTGTGTGTGTGTGTGTGTGGCTCTCAGCACTACAAGGTAACAACAGTGCACTGAAAAGGCACGCTCGTCGCCCTCTCCAGATGGTTTATTTTGTCAAGCTCCACCACCCGCTACCTGACCCACGTAGCCTAAAGTAACGCGCACATGCAGTTGCAGCCTGCAACTTATGCCACGGCTAAGTATTCCTTCTAACGTCTTGCAGGCAAGCACTATAGTAGCTGTCATGAGGTAAACCTGGCATGCTGGGAGAGGAGTTTACCCCAGTAATGTCAGGGAATGGTGTATGTGTGCGTGTGTGGGGGAGGGGAGGGGGGGAGGGATACACTAGGCTAGGGAACGCGGGGCTCCACGTTATCGATGCATAGCCCAACAGCGGCGTTGTTCCTGCACCCACCTAGCGCTTGCCTGACTTGTGTCCCCCAAGAGGAGAGCTACGCCACAGCTGCCTGCTGGAGGGTAGGTAAGGGGGCTGGCCCTCATAACAGTTTATGAACCCCTAACTTCATCAACCCTTCCTCCCTACCCCTCTTCCCCCCCCCCCCCCCTGCCCCCACCCCTCCTACCTCAAACATCATGGGCAAACTGGGTAAGTGTTTGGGAAAGCCTTTCCTCTTACCCGATGCATCGACAGTGGAGCTGGTGGAGACTCTAATTCCCCAGCACAAATATTAACTGCAGACACAATGTTCAGGTAACTCACCTTGTCCAGCGCAAGCGGAAGCATCCATGAGAACGGTGAAGCCCATTAATCTTCTTCAAATGATGAGGAGGTAGATATCTTACTTACCTTTCACATCATCAAAACATATATAGCTCGATGTTTGTCCCTTATACAAAAATACTAATGTTAGTGTCACGTCAGCTTTCCCTTCATTCAATAATATATACTTCAGATTAGTAGTAATATAAGTTAATTTCCGACTATTATTACTATTATTGAAATTGGACATGCAGTTCCATTTTTACCAATAATACACACCAACAATTAATCCCAGAACAACATTTGAATATAACCTTGTTATACTCAACAATAGGTGAGCTCATTCTATCAAACCTGAACCGTGCAATATTACACAGGGAATAAAATACAGAGATTAAGGCTCTCCTGCCAAGAGAATCGCCATGGAATAACACAATTAGTGCGTGGCTGAAGCTTTACTGCTCCAAGTTGCTAGCAAAAGGTAATTGTGTAAAGAGCTCACGTTTAAGGGCTTGCAAATTCTGATACATACACACTGCACCAGCCCCAATATCCTTGCCCCAGTAAGCCTTAAGTGCTGCACATGTGATAATAAATACCGACATGGAGGAGAGGAGAGGAGAGGAGAGGAGAGGAGAGGAGAGGAGAGGAGAGAGAGCTCTGGTACTGGGCCATGAGTGAGACATTAGAACACAAACTCCAGCATTAAATTGTTACCACCCCTCCTGTGGTCACCTATATCCCAATTCAGGCGGCCCAATTAAGTGATCCACGCACAGTTGATAACCCAGGAGGTAGGGAGAAGGGGGAAGAGGGAGAGAGGAGGGGAAGGGGGCAAGAGAGAGCGAGGGGTGAGGGACGGAAGAGGGGGCAGGGAGGGGAGGGAAATGATAGGAGGGGACAGCGCAATACTAAGTGATAAGTCCGTAATTAAGAGTCCCCCCCCCCTCGCCAAATCAATTACAAATAAGCTCACGATATACACACACTGAAATCACATGCAGTGGGACTTCGATCCCACTGCATATGCCCACGGGATGTGTATGAGGTGCACAATAAATAAATAAGTAAAAAATAAAAAAATATCCTCAGTACTTTCTCGAGGTATATCTTGAAATGCATCTTTGGTGCTTATAAATGTTGCTCAGATCACAAGGAATCACTTCAAGATACTTTTCTCCACCCCGGAAGGTACCTTGTATTGGTATGCATGGAGCAGGGGATTGGGGGGGGGGGGGGAGGGAAGGGGAGTATTTTGTACTGGTATTCACGGAGCGTAAGGTTAGGGGGAGGGGGTAGGTGGGGGGATGGGGAGGGGGGTAGGGAGGCATGCTCTCACAACCTAAAGCAGATATACAAGGCCTCGCTCCTTCATTCAGTGTGCCACAACTCTTCAGCACAAGATAAAATGGGTTGAGGAATGCCGCCGCGGCACCGCCCCGGACCCACAACCCGGAGACACGCTTCACTCACCCTCACGGCCGCATATCAAATGGAATATGGAAGTAACTTGCTTTCTTAGCTGCAGATAATAATTAGCCATTGCATTACAAGTGAAAAATTGGGGATATTATTAAAGTTGAAACGTGAATGACTCAAAATGATTCAATGTTAGTATAAGTTATTAGGAGTATAATGAGGGGTTATTAATACGATTATGTATTAGCAGCAGCGGCCATTATACGCTACTGGGTTATGAAAAGAATTTGTAGGTAGGGAACTGTCCAGTTGTCTGAGGGGAGAGTGCCTATCCTCGCCAGCTTGAAGTAGAGGGGCGTGTGTCCCTGCTAGGGGCGTGCGTGTGCCACCCTGCTAGGAGCGTGCGTGTGTCCTTGCTAGGGGCGTGCGTGTCCCTGCTAGGGGCGTGCGTGTGCCTCCCTGCTAGGGGCGTGCGTGTGCCTCCGTGCTTGGGGGCGCGTGTGGGTCTGTCAGTGATGCTGCTGGCCTCTGATAATCAATGACCAGTTGCCTCAACACAAAGCATAAATCTCATCAACTATATTACCTGCATTTAATCACTCTGATGTTTCACAGCATGCAACAATTGACTCTTACCGACTTGAATTGGAAACAAAAACCTGCAGCAGGCAACAGCCGCACGATCCCCAACAGGAGTCAACGGTACCTACTGTTAATTTAAAATTGTGAAAAAGCAAATTTTGACTTAAAATTTGCTTTTAATTGAAAATAAAAAGCATGCTAAAAAAAAGCTATTGAACGTGATTTTATTTCGGCCATAACAGACGTATGGCTCAACGTACCTGACTGGCGATCATGTTCTGAGTGCGGGCGACGCCGTCGGCTCCAGTGTACACCAGCTCGCGGAACTGTCCAGCAAACCTGGGCTCGAGGGTGACGACCGGCAGGGTGAGCCTGGAGCCCACCTCCCGGGCCACCAGGAGCGGCAGGCCCCCGAGGTACACGAAGGAGTTAGTGTCCGGGGACCCGAACTCGTGGTTGAGGGCCTTGATGACGCGGGTTTCCGTCACTCCGTCAACGGTGAGGTGTGTTCGGTCGTGGCGACGCGACACCTTGACCCGGTGCCACGAGCCGTCGTTGAGGGCGCGCCCTACCGTCAACAGCCGCGCGCCTCCTCCCATATTGTAGTGCAGGCGCACCGAGCCTTCTACCAGTTTCAACTCAAAAAACTCGTAAGAGCCGCCATCGTCCGTGTACAAGAGTAGGCCGTTAGGCTCCAGAGTTAAAAATTCAAACTCGAGCGAGCCGTTAGCGCCGGGCATCCATCGTGGGAACTGGGCGAAGGAGGATGGGGATCCCTCCAGCAGGAAGCCACTAACGGCACGCAGGACGACCAGTGCCACCGCCAGGCACCAACACAACCACCCCTTGGCACCCATGGCGACACACTAAACACTGATATAACAACTTCTCGCTGGTGGGGTCGAACACTCACTGACCTAGCATGGTCACACTGGAGGCGAGGCAGCAGCAGCAGCAGCAGCAGCAGCGGCGGCAGCGAGGGTGACACTCACACTGGCACTGAACGCGGACGGAGCGGCGGCAGCGGCACCGATGTGGACGGGCGCCCTCACTACACTGCCCCGCCACCTGCCTGCTCCTCCAGCACTACCACCTCTCACCACGCCTCCTCCCGCGCACCTCCTCCACCACCTCCTCCTCATCCTCCACCATCTCTTCCTCCCACTCTCAACTTTGCCTCATATTCTCCCCTCCACAACCCTCTCCTCCACTACCTTATGCTCCTCACTTCATTGTCGCTAGCCTCATACGCCAGTGAAGCATAAAGTGATCCACTTCACCTCCTGGTCACTACTGTTGCCTCATACCCTGATGAAGCCACCTCATACCCTGATGAAGCCAGCTCATACCCTGATGAAGTCACCTCATACCCTGATGAAGTCACCTCATACCCTGATGAAGCCACCTCATACCCTGATGAAGCCACCTCATACCCTGATGGAGCCACCTCATACCCTGATGAAGTCGCCTCATACCCTGATGAAGACACCTCATTATCAAAAGTCTAAACTACGTATCATTGTGATATATTATTTGGCTTCGTCGGAAGACTCGTGTAGTTGGAGGCACCAAGTTCTCAAGTAACAGTCGGGGACCCAAGCACTTGGACGTCTAGCCCAAGTGGTTGGGCTGGACGGTAGAACGTTCATCTATCCTGTTAGATAATTCAGAGTAATACTGTGTGTATATATTAACAAACAGATTAGACAAGGTACAAACCACAATAGCGCGGGAAATGACATTTCTGTCATTTGGATCAAGAGAGAAGAGAACTCTTGTCACAACGGTCTCCTTGCAACCCGTCCTCTTAAAAATAACGTCACTTTTGAGGTATTTCTTCCGATATAACTTCTGTTATTAGACAAAATATTTGCATTAACTGCTATCCATATAGTTTCTGCGTGGCTCAGTTTTTATTTCCTGTTTAACACTACAGTTCGATTTTCTCACACATAGTTTTCTACTCCACCTTCTTGTTCGATTATTCTATCAATGTGAAATAATTTGTAACCCTTGATTTTGAATGATGTTAAATTAATATGTCAGTTTTCTGCATTTATCCATGTTTCTCTTAATGCAATAATATATATTATGTTCACACACAAGTGCACTTAATTATTTTATGTTATTTATAATGCCCTCGCCATTTGTGTAGTATGTTTATGCTTGTGTCTTTCAATTGTTTCCACTTTTGTCTTGAATATAACAGCAAAAATACCTATTTTTTTTGTTAACCTTTTCCCTCCATTTTCCTAGCTCTGTTATGTTTACAATTGTCTCCCTCCAGTACAAACCCAGACCCCTACCATGTTATCAATTACTTATTTGTTAATATATACATGTGCATGTATTACATTCAAGTACTTTCACACATATTACAGTCAGGTAAATGTGCACGTGTTTCAGCCAAGGACACGTGGACATACTTCAGCCGAGGACACGTGGACATACTTCAGCCGAGGACACGTGGACATACTTCAGCCGAGGACATGTGGACATACTTCAGCCGAGGACACGTGGACATACTTCAGCCGAGGACATGTGGACATACTTCAGCCGAGGACACGTGGACATACTTCAGCCGAGGACATGTGGACATACTTCAGCCGAGGACACGTGGACATACTTCAGCCGAGGACATGTGGACATACTTCAGCCGAGGACATGTGGACATACTTCAGCCGAGGACATGTGGACATACTTCAGCCGAGGACACGTGGACATACTTCAGCCGAGGACATGTGGCCATACTTCAGCCGAGGACACGTGGACATACTTCAGCCAAGGACATGTGGACATACTTCAGCCAAGGACATGTGGACATACTTCAGCCAAGGACACGAGGACATACTTCAGCCAAGGACATGTGGACATACTTCAGCCAAGGACATGTGGACATACTTCAGCCAAGGACATGTGGACATACTTCAGCCAAGGACATGTGGACATACTTCAGCCAAGGACATGTGGACATACTTCAGCCAAGGACATGTGGACATACTTCAGCCAAGGACATGTGGACATACTTCAGCCAAGGACATGTGGACATACTTCAGCCAAGGACACGAGGACATACTTCAGCCAAGGACACGAGGACATACTTCAGCCAAGGACATGTGCACGTACATCAACACTGCACATGATGGATGAGCTAAATTACAGCATTATGAATGACACTGAACGCAAACATTAGAGAAAAATGCAGCAATATTATCCAACATTACACGCTATTTGGCCATCGTTCAGAATTATAAGCTCTCTCATGAGGTCAACCTTGAGTGTCTTCCTCCGTACCGTTGCAAGAATTAGGGCGTCCTGGCCTACAAGCACACCCAAGGCCACCATGACTCGACGGATAGCCAGTCTTACCTGAGTGGCTGTCTTGCTCCAAGTGCAAGATTGACCTTGAGTGGGTATCAAGAATAGGACGCGTTCCATCACAGTTATGGCCTACCTCGGGATCTGACAAGATATCAATCTACGTAATAATTGAATAGACGCCGGAACAAAAGTGAACTTCTCCGAGAACAAATTAGCTACGTTCCTGCAAGAAGTGTCGGACGAGCCTGGTTGTAGTGAATATGTGGCCGCTCCAAGCAACAGTCTACTGGGTCAAGCTCTCACAAGTCGAGCCTGACCCCAGACCAGCCTTGCAGAGCAGAACTACCGGAACGCACTTCATGTATGATCCAGGTATGCATTCAGATTACAATTTTGTAAAAAAAAGAAATCAGATTACAGTTTTGTACAAAAAATATTATATAATACAATAGCAGTTATATAGAGTATATAAAAACCAATTATTAACGGCGCTAGACGCAACGTTCACAATCACTTTCCTTCACCTTCACGTCGTTCGTAAAGCACTCCATTAGGAAAATTA
The DNA here is from genome assembly GCF_040958095.1 of Procambarus clarkii. NCBI lineage: Eukaryota > Metazoa > Arthropoda > Malacostraca > Decapoda > Cambaridae > Procambarus > Procambarus clarkii. The sequence continues at coordinate 25,439,506 of NC_091215.1, read as the reverse complement.
AGTTAGGTTAAATAGCTTAGCTCTAAGTTAGTACCATAGTAGACAGTAGACAAAAGATGGCAGTTCGTCCACCCACCCAACACGTCGCATTTTAAACGGAATCGACTAATCCGATAAACATTAGACGTGTTAGTGCAAACTGAAGTAACATCACATTTATGTATTCCAAGCTCCGGCCTCGATGGGTTAGGTGGGCTGCATGGGTGTGTGTGTGTGTGTGTGTTTCTGGTTAGATAAAAACAGTTGCAATTTTTACGGAGTGGCAAAGAGAGAGAGAGAGAGAGAGAGAGAGAACACGCTCCCCCACGTAATGCTCACTGTATTTGAACAGTTTTCGGCCAGAATGTCTACATTACGTTATGTTCGGTTGTAACACGTTATCCTGTATCCAGATTCAACCCGTCCTCGACTCAAGTCCATTACATCCAGCGGTCGACCCCACAGACGCATTCATAAATTTTAATATGCTGTTCATTCAAAACGGGAATTTTCTCAAGTATAAATTACTATTATAATATATTAGCATATTGTGCATATATAGGCATAGGTTAGGTTAGGTGTTTAGGTTCTGTTGGCGATTATTTGTATTTGTAGTACGTGCGTGAAGCATTTATAGCGTTGTGATTCGAACAAAATTCGTCAGTGAAGCACTTGTTCCGGATATGTTCGAACGTCAGCAGTTGTGAGTCGTGTGTAAACCGCTTTTCATTCATAAACAGGGGGTTTGGCGGGTGCATGGAATCACTTTTGGATCTTTGTTTGGAGGACGGGCTGCCAGATTACATAACGCCCTATGGGCCGGTGTTCACATGAACCGAACCGCACATATCGGGATTTCTTGAGTGCTCAGTACTGGTGCATCGTCACACTTTGCACCAGCGTGTTGCATATTCCAGGATTGATTTTTTATATTTTTTTTATATTTTTTTTTATTATTTTCTACCACAGACGTGGCCACACATTTACAATGCTAAGCAGCATATATACATTTTCTTCTGTCCTCCATGGATCTGACATATGTGGTGTACAAAGTTCTAAATAATTCCTTCCACAAATTTCTGAAAGCAGTTCTGATATTGGCCAGCCTCGCAAACGCCGCTGATGATGTCCTTTTGATGTGGGCTTCAGCAGACAGGTTCGGAGTGTTATCAACTCTGTATGTTCCTCTTGGTCCTTCTCTCTGTCCGTTTCATGGAGGACTTCGTCTCCATTTGGTACCTTGTGTCTGGCTTCCTGCTCCCTCCACCTTGCTTCATTACTTTACATTTACTTGCGTTAAACTCTTGTAGCCATTTGTCGGACCATCCCTTCAGTTTGTCCAGGTCACCTTGTAGCTTCTTACTATCTTCGTCTTAATCCTTCTCTTAATTTTCGCATCATCAGTAAACACTGACAGGAACGAGTCTATTCCCTCTGTAAGTGGCTTACAGCCTGTAGCCTACTGTGTGACGGTGGCTGTGTTGAGGGTTACAGCCTGTAGCCTACTGTGTGACGGTGGCTGTGTTGAGGGTTACAGCCCTGTAGCCTACTGTGTGACGGTGGCTGTGTTGAGGGTTACAGCCAGTAGCCTACTGTGTGACGGTGGCTGTGTTGAGGGTTACAGCCAGTAGCCTACTGTGTGACGGTGGCTGTGTTGAGGGTTACAGCCTGTAGCCTACTGTGTGACGGTGGCTGTGTTGAGGGTTACAGCCTGTAGCCCACTGTGTAACTGTGGCTGTGTTGAGGGTTACAGCCTGTAGCCTACTGTGTGACGGTGGCTGTGTTGAGGGTTACAGCCTGTAGCCTACTGTGTGACGGTGGCTGTGTAGAGGGTTGCAGCCTGTAGCCTACTGTGTGACGGTGGCTGTGTTGAGGGTTACAGCCTGTAGCCTACTGTGTAACTGTGGCTGTGTTGAGGGTTACAGCCAGTAGCCTACTGTGTGACGGTGGCTGTGTTGAGGGTTACAGCCTGTAGCCTACTGTGTGACGGTGGCTGTGTTGAGGGTTGTAGCCTGTAGCCTACTGTGTGACGGTGGCTGTGTTGAGGGTTACAGCCAGTAGCCTACTGTGTGACGGTGGCTGTGTTGAGGGTTACAGCCAGTAGCCTACTGTGTGACGTAGGGTTGAGGTCAAAACTGAAGGATTACCACAGCAGTTATCTGCACCTGAAGTTTCATTTAGGAATATCTGTGCCATTCTTAATTAACCCAAGCCTTAATTAAGCTACACGAGAGAGAGAGAGAGAGAGAGAGAGAGAGAGAGAGAGAGAGAGAGAGAGAGAGAGAGAGAGAGAGAGAGAGAGAGAGAGAAGAGAGAGAGAGAGAGAGAGAGGGAGAGAGAGAGAGAGAGTGTGTGTGTGTGTGTAAAAGGCATAAAAGGCAGAGACAGACACAGAGACCAAACGAGACCGAGCGAGCATGTGGGTACGTATGTGTGCGCATGTTAGCGTTTTGGGCCTGTATACATACTTCTACATAGGTGTACACAGGTGTACATAGGTGTACATAGTTCCCAGCTGGACTCCAGCTTCCCAGGAGGTCGCCAGCACAGGCAAACGAAGCAATAGGGGGCCTCACCTTGGAAGTCATTCATAACACAATTTCGTGTTTAAGTTTCAAACGAAAAATTTGACATGTAATATTTTGAGATGGTGTTCCTGATGACATAGAGAGTAGAGGGCATTGTCACGAACAGTTTTGCTATCGAGGAACCAGAAGATTTTGGTGTTAAGGCCCCAATAACAGACACGCATGCATGTCAGTAGCTGCATTAATACGATGAAGTTTGCTTGCATGATATCATCCGGATATCATCCGGATATCATCCGGGTCTGTAACTCATAAATGACCTCCTTCCACCAAAACTATGCCCAAATGCAGGTTTTACTTTTGTACGAGAATAGCTTCAAAAATTATGTATAATTTATGTGTTTCCTATGTGCAAAACTGTATATAACTGAGGAGAGGAAAGATGGCACTCAATGGTGTCTTAACATTACTGCCGTCGGCGCGTGTCACGCCACGTGACTAAGACAACAACAACAACAACAGGTGACATTATGGGAAGCTGTCGTACGTAGAAAGGTGACGTAGATCTACCAATTACCGAGAAGCTCAGTGATGTAACTGGAGAGGTGGTGCGTCTAATTGGCTCTCAGGAGCTCACTTGACGTCCAACCCGGAAAATGACAGCTGTGTTCAATGGTGCTCCGAGAACCTTCGTGAAATTGTTGTAGTTGATCCTACGAGTTACACCAAGAATTAGCAGGGTTGAAGAAGTCTGAGTAGGTTTACCCAGCCTGAGTAGGTTTACCCAGCCTGAATAGGTTTATCCAGCCTGATTAGGTTTTTACCCAGCCTGAGTAAGTTTACCCAGCCTGAGTAAGTTTACCCAGCCTGAGTAGGTTTTTACCCAGCCTGAGTAGGTTTACCCAGCCTGAGTAGGTTTACCCTGCCTGAGTAGGTTTTTACCCAGCCTGAGTAGGTTTGCCCAGCCTGAGTAGGTTTACTCTGCCTGAGTAGGTTTTTACCCAGCCTGAGTAGATTTACCCAGCCTGAGTAGATTTACCCAGCCTGAGTAGGTTTACCCAGCCCGTCCATAACACATCATGGCCCCTCAGAGCCAACCTAACACACACACACACACACACACACACACACACACACACACACACACACACACACACACACACACACACACACACACACACACACACACCATAGCCAATATTACGGAACTGATATATCTTCTGAATTAGTTTCAGTTACTGCTAGTCTTACAACACTGGTATTACTGTGGGTTCTGAGCCTCGACCCACAGTCACCCTTAATACCCTACTGCTAAACGCTCCACTTCCTTTCGACATATTTAAATTTTATTAACCTCGAGGGAAATTTAATTAAAGGAAATTCTGAAGTTAGCCGACGGTAATAGAGCATGAAACTTGAGCTGTAGCCAATCGTAGACCATCTTTTTTGGTTCATTAGCTTCGTATTGCCCTCACGTATAGTACAGTGCTACATACACTCACATATGTACTACGTTTCTGGGTACATACACCGTGTGTGTACTCACCTAGTTGTGCTTGCCGGGGTTGAGCTCTGGCTCTTTGGTCCCGCCTCTCAACCGTCAATCAATTGGTGTACAGATTCCTGAGCCTACTGGGCTCTGTCATATCTACATTTGAAACTGTGTATGGAGTCAGCCTCCACCACATCACTTCCTAATGCATTCCATTTACTAACTACTCTGACACTGAAAAAGTTCTTTCTGATGTCTCTGTGGCCCATTTGGGTACTCAGCTTCCACCTGTTTTCCCTTGTGCATGTACCACCCGTGTTAAATAATCTATTCTTGTCTACCCTGTCAATTCCCGTGAGAATTGTGTATGTGGTGATCATGTCTCCCCTGGCTCTTCTGTCTTCCAGCGACGTGAGATGCAGTTCCCTCAGCCTTTCCTCGTAACTCATGCCTCTTAGTTCTGGGACTAGCCTAGTGGCATACCTCTGAACTTTTTCCAGTTTCGTCTTGTATTTGACAAGGTACGGGCTCCATGCTGGAGCCACATACTCTGGGACTGACCTTATGAACGTAGTATACAAGGTTCTGAAAGATTCCTTACACAGGTTTCTGAAAACGGTTCTGATGATAGCCAGCCTCGTATACGACGCCGATATTATTGTGTGTGTGTGTGTGTGTGTGTGTGTGTGTGTGTGTGTGTACTCACCTATATGTACTCACCTATATGTGCTTGCAGGATCGAGCATTGACTCTTGGATCCCGCCTTTCTAGCTATCGGTTGTTTACAGCAATGACTCCTGTCCCATTTCCCTATCATACCTAGTTTTAAAAGTATGAATAGTATTTGCTTCCACAACCTGTTCCCCAAGTGCATTCCATTTTTCTACTACTCTCACGCTAAAAGAAAACTTCCTAACATCTCTGTGACTCATCTGAGTTTCCAGTTTCCACCCATGTCCCCTCGTTCTGTTATTATTACGTGTGAACATTTGATCTATTTCCACTTTGTCAATTCCCCTGAGTATTTTATATGTCCCTATCATATCTCCTCTCTCCCTTCTTTTCTCTAGTGTCGTAAGGTTCAGTTCCTTCAGCCGCTCTTCATATCCCATCCCTCGTAGCTCTGGGACAAGCCTCGTCGCAAACCTCTGAACCTTCTCCAGTTTCTTTATGTGTTTCTTCAGGTGGGGGCTCCATGATGGCGCGGCATACTCTAAGACGGGTCTCACGTAGGCAGTGTAAAGCGCCCTAAAAGCTTCCTCATTTAGGTTTCTGAATGAAGTTCTAATTTTCGCCAGTGTAGAGTACGCTGCTGTCGTTATCCTATTTATATGTGCCTCAGGAGTTAGATTAGGTGTCACATCCACTCCCAGGTCTCTTTCTCGAATCGTTACAGGTAGGCTGTTCCCCTTCATTGTGTACTGTCCCTTTGGTCTCCTGTCACCTGATCCCATTTCCATAACTTTACATTTACTGGTGTTAAACTCCAGTAGCCATTTCTCTGACCATCTCTGTAGCCTGTTTAAGTCCTCTTGGAGGATCCTACAATCCTCGTCTGTCACAACTCTTCTCATTAATTTTGCGTCATCTGCAAACATTGACATGTATGATTCCACTCCTGTAAACATATCATTTACGTAAATTAGAAAGAGGATTGGTCCCAGCACCGATCCTTGAGGTACTCCACTTGTTACTGTTCGCCAGTCCGACTTTTCGCCCCTTACCATTACCCTCTGGCTCCTTCCTGTTAGGTAGTTCTTCACCCATACTAGGGCCTTTCCGCTTACTCCTGCCTGCCTCTCAAGTTTGTATAGCAGTCTCATGTGCGGTACCGTATCAAAGGCCTTTTGGCAGTCAAGAAATATGCAGTCTGCCCAGCCTTCTCTGTCCTGCCTTATCCTTGTTACTTTATCATAGAATTCTAAAAGGTTTGTTAGGCATGATTTCCCTGTCCAGAACCCATGTTGGTGCTTGTTTACAAACCCAATGCTCTCCAGGTGCTCAACAAGTCTTAGCCTAATTATTCTTTCAAGTATTTTGCAGGGGATGCTTGTCAGTGATACGGGTCTGTAGTTAAGTGCCTCCTCCCTATCCCCCTTTTTGAAAATCGGTACGACATTTGCCTCCTTCCAGCAACTGGGCAATTCTCCCGACATAAGTGACTCATTGAAGATCATTGCCAGAGGCACGCTGAGAGCCTGCGCTGCCTCTTTAAGTATCCACGGTGATACTTTGTCTGGTCCAACAGCTTTATTTGCATCCAGTGTTGTCAACTGTTTCATTACATCCTCTGCTGTCACCTCTATATCTGATAGTCTTTCATCTTGGGTAATCTCTTCTAACAATGGGAGCTGCTCAGGCTCGGTAGTGAACACTCCATGGAATTTTGCATTCAGTACCTCGCAGATTTCCTTGTCGCTTTCTGTATATGCCCCTTCTGTTTTCCTCAGTCTTGTCACTTGGTCATTTACCGACATCTTCCTTCTTATATGGCTATGTAGTAATTTTGGTTGCTTTTTCGCTTTGACTGCAATATCGTTCTCATAATTTCTTTCCGACACTCGTCTTATGTTAATGTAATCATTCCTAGCTCTGTTACATCTAATCCTGTTGTCCTCTGTCCTTTGTCTTCTGTACTTCCTCCACTCCCTCCTGCTTCTCACCTTTGCTTCCTGACACCGTCTATTAAACCATGGGTTATTATATTCCCTCCTGCTTTTTGTCTTTATTGTTGGAATAAATCTATCTTCAGCCTCCTTGCATTTCAATATGACTTGGGTCATCATACCTTGCACTGTTTTTCCTCTAAGTTCTTCCTCCCACTGCACTTCTCCCAGGTAGTCCCTTATCCTTCTGTAGTCCCCTTTTCTGTAATCAAGTCTCCTTTCCCGGACCTCTTGTCCTTTGGTCACAATTTTAAGCTCCATCATGTAGTCAAAGGCTAGGACACAATGGTCACTAGCTCCTAGTGGTATTTCATGTTCCAACTGCTCGATGTCTTCTACATTCTGAGTGATAATGAGATCTAATAGGCTGGGCGTATCCCCTCCTCTTTCCCTAGTATCTTCTTTCACATGCTGTGTTAGGAAATTCCTGTCAATAACGTCTACCAGCTTCGCTCCCCAGGTCTCCTCCCCGCCATGGGGATTCCTCGTTTCCCAATCTATCTCTCCGTGATTTAGGTCCCCCATGACCAGCAGCTTCGCTCTCATTCTATGCGCTAAAGTTGCTGCCCTCTGCAGTTCATCCATACATGTCTTGTTGCTGTCCTCGTACTCCTGCCTGGGCCTTCTACTGTTTGGTGGGGGATTGTAGAGTATCAAGATTACAATCTTCTTCCCATCCACTGTCAGGGTTCCATGTATGAAGCTTGTGCTTTCATTGGTACCCGGATTTTCCAGCTCATCAAACTTCCATTTCCGCTTTATTAGTAGTGCCACTCCTCCTCCCTGTCTCTGTGTCCTTTCTTTTCTTATCACCTGGTACCCCTCTGGAAAGATTGCATCCGAGATCATGCCATTTATTTTAGTTTCCACTATTGCCACTATGTCTGGGTCTGCCTCACTAACTCTTTCTTTTATCTCTTCTGCTTTATTGGCTACCCCATCAGCATTGGTGTACCAAACCTTGAGACTCTTCTTGGAAACTCGGGTGTCAGAGTTCCCCCTTTCACCAGGGGTCTGGGGGGAACTGGGGGGTGTCTGGGGGGCAAGTGGGGGCTGTGGGGGCGAGTGGGGGGGTGCTAGGGGGGTGCCTGGGAGTGCCTGGTAGGCGAATGGGGTCTGGGCATCTAGGGGGGTAGGAAGGGCATAATGGGTCTGAAAGTTAGGGGTCTGAATAGCATAGGGGGGTTGAGAAATAGAGTGAGACTGAGAGTCAGATAGAGGTTGAGAGGTTGGGGGGAAGAGGGATACTGAGGTGAGATGAGAATGGAGCATGGGTGCTGGGAGTGGAAGAGAGGGTATATTAGTTAGGGGGGAATCGGGGGTAGGTGGGGGTTTTGGGGTAGAAGAGGGGAAGAGGGAGATGGGGGAAGGTGTTAGGGGGTCACAAGGTGAGGGGGTTAAATGTGGGCTGGAGGTGCATAGGAGGGGTGAGGGTTGGGTGGGGTTTGGGGGTGAGTGGAAGAGGGGTGCAGTGGAAGCTGGGATGGAGTAGATGGAATTGAAGTCAATGGGGTAGAAGGGGCAGGGGAGTGGGAAGGGGTATTTGGGGAGGGGGGGGTGTGTGTGTGTGTGTGTGTGTGTGTGTGTGTGTGTGTGTGTGTGTGTGTGTTTGTGTGTTTGTGTGTGTACTCACCTAATTGTGCTTGCGGGGGTTGAGCTCTGGCTCTTTGGTCCCGCCTCTCAACCGTCAATCAACTGGTGTACAGATTCCTGAGCCTATTGGGCTCTATCATATCTACATTTGAAACTGTGTATGGAGTCAGCCTCCACCACATCACTTCCTAATGCATTCCATTTACTAACTACTCTGACACTGAAAAAGTTCTTTCTAACGTCTCTGTGGCTCATTTGGGTACTCAGCTTCCACCTGTGTCCCCTTGTTCGCGTCCCACCAGTGTTGAATAGTTCATCCTTGTTTACCCGGTCGATTCCCCTGAGGATTTTGTAGGTTGTGATCATGTCCCCCCTTACTCTTCTGTCTTCCAGTGTCGTAAGGTGCATTTCCCGCAGCCTTTCCTCATAACTCATGCCTCTTAGTTCTGGGACTAGTCTAGTAGCATACCTTTGGACTTTTTCCAGCTTCGTCTTGTGCTTGACAAGGTACGGGCTCCATGCTGGGGCCGCATACTCCAGGATTGGTCTTACATATGTGGTGTACAAGATTCTGAATGATTCCTTACACAGGTTCCTGAACGCCGTTCTGATGTTAGCCAGCCTCGCTGTGTGTGTGTGTGTGTGTGTGTGTGTGTGTGTGTGTGTGTGTGTGTGTGTGTGTGTGTGTGTGTGTGTGTGTGTGTGTGTGTGTGTGTGTGTGCGTGCGCGCGCGCGTGCTTGAGAGATAATTGAGTTGGAGATCCAGTGTCTAGCAGAGATTGTAATCGATACCCGGGATTCCTTAACTTGATCAGTGGTTCCTGGTGCTTATTCAATTTGGTCGTCGGGAGTCTTTGGTTTATAGTGTGAGGAGAGAAAGGACTCCTCAATGCAATGAATGTCTGTCCCGACCACTTGCATTGACTGGTATAGCAACGGCCTTGCATTCTTGCAGGTCCGTGTTCGATCCCCGACTGCCCAAGTGGTCGGGGCATCGTTTCTTCCCACCGTTCTATCCCCGATCCCTGTCCTGAAGGTCAATTCCAAGTGTTATATAGTTGTACTGATTTTGTGCCTTTCTCCTCATAATTACCTCCTGGAGGGTAGAAATAGCCTAAGCTACTCAGTCCCTTTGAAATGTAATTTAATGTCTATAAACGTACTTGAAATACCATTACAACCTGTAATCAGTAAGATGCCACCCAGATGATTGTAATATATATAACTCCCTCTCCCTTACAAGTAATACTCGAGACACGAGAACGCTCAAGCGCTACTCAAAGTCAGAAACCTGTTTAAACACCCCCCCCCCCTCTGGCTGTCACTTCCAGAGCAGGTGTGAAAATCTCGTTTTTGTTTTGTTTTGACTTTGATCGTAGTACAAACATCTTTTTCTCGTTAAGAATGTTTCATGCTTGTCTAAGACTGTAGCTGCTGACTGTAGTGAGTCTGGACACCATCTGCCACCACCTGTAATTTGACTGTATCTTCCTCCACCTACCATACAACAGTATCAGCCTTCCTTCATTCTAGACTCCCTCACCATACATTCCTTCATTCTAGACTCCCTCACCATACATTCCTTCATTCTAGACTCCCTCACCATACATTCCTTCATTCTAGACTCCCTCACCATACATTCCTTCATTCTAGACTCCCTCACCATACATTCCTTCATTCTAGACTCCCTCACCATACATTCCTTCATTCTAGACTCCCTCACCATACATTCCTTCATTCTAGACTCCCTCACCATACATTCCTTCATTCTAGACTCCCTCACCATACATTCCTTCATTCTAGACTCCCTCACCATACATTCCTTCATTCTAGACTCCCTCACCATACATTCCTTCATTCTAGACTCCCTCACCATACATTCCTTCATTCTAGACTCCCTCACCATACCTTCCTTCATTCTAGACTCCCTCACCATACATTCCTTCATTCTAGACTCCCTCATCATACCTTCCATCCCCCCAAGACTGCCTCCCCCATCCCTCTAAGATAGAATTAGGCAAGACTTCTTGCAGCACTGAGCTGAAGCCATTCACCCCACGAGGGGAGCCTTCAATACCCTCAGTATAATCCCACACCCCGCGGGGCCGCGCTCGCCGCCATCACTGGCAATCCCGCCGCGTCTGCCCGCGAAATATGCCACGGTGCTCGTGCCTCCAGGGGCCAGACAAAGCCACGGTTGACGTCCATTAAGGACTCGTGATATGGGCTTAAATCAGTCGTAAGCCTACCGTGAGGGCTGAGAACCAGTCTGGATTCATACTTTGGGCTTAAAGCACTCGTAAGTCTACCGTGAAGGCTGAGAGAGAAGCCGTCAGTGTTGGCAGTA